>NC_057804.1:592827753-592834911 GCF_018294505.1 Triticum aestivum | reverse complement strand
GCGATGGGCTCCGCGGGCCGGCGGCGAGGTGGGCGCGGGGACGCCACATGGCGCGCGATGGTTGGCTGCGGGCGCGGCGGCGATGACGTGTCGCGTGGAGATTGGTTGGAGTGAGGTGGAGGCTGGACGTGTCCGGCGCGGGCGGACGCGTCCGGCGGCGCGAGGAGGAAAACTGCTAGGGTTCATCCGCGAATTCGGGGGAGGTGGGCTAATTTATAGGCAGAGGGAGCTAGGAGAGTCCAAATGAGGAGCGGTTTTCGGCCACGCGATCGTGATCGAACGGCCGAGAGCATGGAGGGGAGTTTGCTGGGTTTTAGGCCACTTTGGAGGGGCGTTGGGCTGCAAGACGAAAGAGGCTTTTGCGGTTACCCGGTTAACCGTTGGAGTATCAAACGACCTCCAAATGGAACGAAACTTGACAGGTGGTCTACCGGTGCTATACCAAGGATGCTTAGCAAACCTCGGGCCATTCCGAGAAAGTTTAACACCCGCTCACAACGAGATACAAAAGCAGAACGCTGGAGGGCATAGGAGTGCCGGATTGCAAAACGGACAACGGGGAAAATGCTCGGATGCATGAGACGAACACGTATGCAGTGCAATGCACATGATGACATGATAAAATGCAACACGCAAACAAAAGACATGGCAACAACGGCGAATGAATGGCAGACACCTGGCGCATCGGATCCGGGGCGTTACAACACTCCTCCACTAACAAGAGATCTCATCCCGAGATCTTAGGACCGAGACGGAAGAGAAAGAGGAAGAGGTGAAACAAGAACTCCAGAGAAGAAGCAAAGAATTGAGAGCCCTCGAAAAGAAGAGAGGCATGACGAGAATGACGAGAATCGAAAGCTCACAGAATCAGATAAACTATGAAACCACTACGGTTAGAACGAGATAAGAAACGAATAAGAATGAAAGGATTTAGGCAGCACTCCTGTTGAACAAGGAAAGAATAGAACATGAGCTTGAGAAGATGGGATGACACTTGACGAGATGAACAATGCAATGCCTCTGGAAGAATTGAAAGAATTGAATGAAAAGAACTTAGAAGGAAAGGTTGAACGGATTTGAATATCTGAGAAGAACGAAGAAATGCAAAACTCCACATCAGAAGAAAATGAAGAATTATTTGCGCTTCGAGACGCGAGAAGAAAAGATACTTGAACTCCACCAACAAAATCTTGATGAACTCTTGAAGAAAATATTAAATCATAAAGAACCACCATGAAAAACTCCGTTAACAAAAGGATGATGAGATGGAATGAAGGATGAAAGAATAAGATTAGCCTTGCGGTGATTTAGATGGAGGTTTAGACGAAAAGGCCGAGGAAAATTTTGAACTCCGGAAAGAAAAGATGAAGACACTTGGAACTAGAATTTATTCATCAAGAACAAACTCCGAAGGAAGGGATTACTCACTTGGATGAAATAAGAATAAGATTTATTGCATGCTTATCCTTCATCAAATTAAATTGGTAACAAACAATGGATTTTGCATACCACTTATTCTTCTTGAAAAGAATTGAGAAATGACATATCGCAAACTTGAGAAGGTCTTCATGAACTACCGGTAGGATAGGAAAGAATGAATGAATTAATATGATAATCAAAGAAAAAGAATCTTGAACGAACCACCGTAAGAATTCGAAAATGACTGACGAAAGAGAAATAATCACCGGGAAGACTTAGAAGAAACAAATAAGCTAGAGGGGATTTAGATGCAAAAGAACAAAGAGACGACGAGCTGATAAAGAATACTTGAACGAAGAACCGGGATAATTAGAGGACGATAGCTGTTATGATGAGGGCGAAGAATTCTTCTGGAACGATGGCCTCCGGTGAAAAGAAACGGGAAAAACAACTTCTGACATACTCCGGATGGGTAAGAAAGAATATCTGACAAGATGAAAAAAATCGAGATGATGATATGAAGCTAGAACCCCGAAACTTCGAGAGAACGGACAAGATTTAGAGGAAAACTCTTCTTCGGTCTTCAAATGACGACGAGAAACACCACCAAAATTACTGAGATACTCCGGGAGAATGAAAAACGAAGGGATTGAGTCAACAATGAAAAGAGTTTGAAATTGATCTTGGAGAAGGCATGTGACTGATGGAATCCATTCTTACGTCACCCTTGAAAAGAATTGAGAACAACTCCGGGGAATTAGAAGGGTCAGGTAAGATCCTGGGAAAAGACCTGTGGGTTAGGGCCCACTGAAGAGATAACACCGTTGAAAAAGGATTGTTGAAGAGGTAGATGATGCACCGGAACAATAGAATTATTTGAATGAGGTGGCAACCTCGAATTAATTGAAACACAAACGAATCTCCTGAGATGTCTAGAACACTCCGGAAGGATAAACTGGCGAGAGACGAACGAGCAGGGAAAACACTTGATGCAAGGAACAAAATGTGATCAACCCGAAAAACTTGAATTGAATCCACCGGAAAGATAAAAGAGATGAAGAATGACGAACAAGACGAGAGTTCACCAGATGAAATGATTGATGGAAGACTGAAGAGGCTCCACACGAATGAAAATTGATGTTCGAAAGAGACTCAGGCTCCGGGAAAAAGAGGGTGGGAGGGCGGGAAAACAAAGGCAACTTGGAAGGGGAAACGACAAATATCTTGAAGAGAAAACACCGGTTGAAATCATTGAGGAGAGAGAGCAAAAACTTCGCACGAGTAGGATGGATACTCGATTACGGACTCCGGATCCGAGAAGAAAAGGGGTGGGCGGGTGGGAAAAGAAAACAATTGAGGATTGAACTCAAAGATGAGGAGTGTCGGGTCGACTTGACGAGAAATGCTCCGGATCAAAAGAGCTGAGAACCAACGATCAAAACTAACCGCGTGATCCTAAAGAAAATTTCAAAGGGAAGAGAAGTAATTCAAAACACCTATGTCAAGATTCCTCACCAGAGCGATGAAGGGACTGAGGAGTAAAAAGAATTCCTACTCTCCGATATGACTAGACTTCGAAAAATAGTTTTTCTTCTAGACTCAACAACGACCAAACTACACGATCAATCAAGGGGGGCTCCTAGGGTCGGTCGAGGCTCTGATACTAACTTGTCACGCCCAATATGCGACCCTATCCAAAAGGAACTCGAAGGTCCCACCAAGGACAGACCCGCATATTGAAACGCTTTTGCAAGGTGGATATCATTATATCAGCATTACATAATAGATTGGGATACATACATAAGGCATACAATGCCACACGAATACAACATCATCTTACAAGAGATCAACATCCGACTATGGATGGAACACAAACAAAAACTCAAACGACATCCACCCTGCTAGCCCAGGCTGCCGACCTGGAACCTATCCCCTGATCGAAGAAGCAGAAGAAGAACTCAACGCAAGCAAGCATCACTCTCGCGTCATGATCATCGCACAACCTGTACCTGCAACTGTTGTTGTAGTAATCTGTGAGCCACGAGGACTCAGCAATCCCATTACCATGGGTATCAAGACTAGCAAAGCTTAAAGGGAAAGGAAGGAGTAAAGTGGTGAGGTTGCAGCAGCGACTAAGCATATATGGTGGCTAACATACGCAAATAAGAGCGAGAAGAGAGCAAGCGGAACGGTCGTCAACTAGTAATGATCAAGAAGTGATCCTGAACTCCTGCTTACGTCAAACATAACCCAGAAACCGTGTTCACTTCCCGGACTCCGCCAAGAAGAGACCATCACGGCTACACACACGGCTGATGCATTTTAATTCGGATCTGGTGTCAAGTTGTCTACAACCGGACATTAACAAATTCCCATCTGCCTATAACCGCAGGCACGACTTTCAAAAGATTATACCCTGCAGGGGTGTCCCAACTTAGCCCATGATAAGCTCTCACGATCAATGAAGGATATACCTTCTCCCAGGAAGACCCGATCAGACTTGGAATCCCGGTTTACAAGACATTTCGACAATGGTAAAACAATACCAGCAAAGCCTCCCGTTGTGCCGACAAATCCCGATTGGAGCTGCACATATCTCGTTCTCAGGGCACACCGGATGAGCCAGACGTCGGGTTGGCATATACCCTGGTTGCCCAGGGGGCGCCGGACATCGCTCGGTTTGGACCAACACTTAGACAAGCACTGGCCCGGGGGGGGGGGGTAAAATAAAGATGACCCTCAAGAGCGCGACTCCCAAGGGAAAAAAGGGCTAGGTGAGGCAAATGGTAAAACCAAGGTTGGGCCTTGCTGGAGGAGTTTTATTCAAAGCGAACTGTCAAGGGGGTCCCATAAATCACCCGACCGCGTAAGGAACGCAAAATCCGGGAACATAACACCGGTATGACGAAAACTAGGGCGGGAAGAGTGGAACAAAGCACCAGGCATAAGGCCGAGTCTTCCACCCTTTACCAAGTATATAGATGCATTAATAAAATAAGAGATATTGTGATATCCCAACCAAAATCCTGTCCACCATGGAGAAATCTTCAACTTCACCTGCAACTAGCAACGCTATAAGAGGGGCTGAGCAAAGCGGTAACATAGCCAATCAATGGTTTGCTAGGAAGGGTGTAAAAGGTTAGAGGTTCATGGCAATTTGGGAGGCTTGATAAACAGGTGATAGGTAGCGCAGCATAGCGATAGAACGAAACAACTAGCATAGCAATGATAGTGGTGAGATCCAGGGTAGCGGTCATCTTGCCTGAAATCCCACAAGGAAGAAGAACGAGTCCATGAAGAAGATGAATGCATGAAGACGAACCAAGCGTAGACGAACGAATCCTCACGATCGCAACGAAACAAGAACTATCGAAAAGAAGCACACAACATGGTAAACACACCACACATGAACAAGGCATGATGCACAACAAGCATGATGCATGACAAGGCTACATGAAGCTACTCATGGCAAGAGATGATGCAAACAAGAGCAACACATCAAGGCAAGTTTAAATGAGGCCGGAAACAACATATAACAATTCCGGTAAGTCCTGATATGCAAATTTCGAAGTTGGTCCAGATCTGAATAAACCTTATGTTCAAGTTGTTAAACGAAAAGTTAAGATGCACCAAGATGATCTACACGAAATTCTAGTCAAGTTTCATATAGAGTTCATTATATTTGGAGCTACGGCCTAGAAGATATGAGCAAAATAAGTTAAACATGGCATTGATGCAAAATGCACCCAAACATCAAGCAAACACCTCAAAACATGGATGCAACATGATAATATGAAGCTACATGCAAATTCAAGCAACTTCCATATAGAGCACACTCAAAACGGAGCAACGGTTCAACACACACACACTATACAAGTACTAGCAACAATCTGTCCAAAACGGCAACTAGGCATCTTGCAAGCATCAAAAAAACATGCTACAACATCCTAACATGATAAAAAAACATGGACTTGATGTACAGGTAAAGCATAACAAAACATGAACACTGAGCTATCTCTACAAATCACTAGAACATGCTCAAACACACGTGGCAAGATTGCAAATAATAACAATTCAGACTTTGCAGAAAATAACATCAGGTTGCAATGTTTAGAGCTATCAAACTACATGTTACAGGAACTTATCATGGCAAACAAAGGCATGGCATGGACCTACTAAATGCATAGATCAAATGTCCTTTACTGACCATGAGCCAAAAAGGATCAGAAAATATGATGGCACCCAGGTAAACATAGCAAGTTATATTACAGATTCAAACATGGCAGGAACAACGATACGAAGGCATGTAGATGAACTTGTACCACTCACCACAGAGCAATAAATGGCATGGCAAGGCACCGAACAGTAAGAAGACATGTTTATGAAGCTAATCATGGCAATAACAAGTTCATAGGGTACATGGAACACTAACAACAAACATGGCAACAACTGAACTTAATGTTAACAGGCTGACAACAACATTATCAAACAACTTTGAAGCAAGATATGAACAGGCTACAGCAAGCTATAAATGCAACCAGGGGCATGGATGGTTAGAGAATGACATGTAGAACAAAACACATCTAGTGAACATCTCCAGATTATGCATAGAATGATTTGTAGAAGCAGGTTTACATAGCATCGCGAAATAACAGATTCAGCCTAGCAAAACAGCAACAACGAGTACACTACTTAACAAGCTCGATTCACTCACCACAAGTCATTGTATGACAAGATAAGCATATCATCATCACGAAGACATGTTTATGAAACAAACCAAGTCAAGAACAAGTTCATAGCATGCAAGGATCAACTACAACAACCTTGGCAAAATTGAATAACATGTCAACAATCTGCCAGGAAACATTTTGAAGCAAAAGTAGAGCACGAAAATGACATGCTAGACTACTCCATAATTGCAACCAGGAGCATGAATGGATAGAGAAACACCATATGTTCAAAACATCCTTACTGAAGTATCTCAAAATAAGCACGGATCTCTCTGTAACAACATGTTTACATGGCATCAAAATAACAGCAGAACAGGGACTAAAATCAGCAACATCACGATGTCTAGTTTGCATGCTTGTGCTAGTCACCACATTGATCACAAAAATACATGGTAAGCACCTCTATAAAGAAGACATGTCATAGTTCAAAACACATGTAGACATCAACCTCATAGGATGCACACATCAATCATGGCAAAAATGACAAAAAAGCTAGTTCTGTTAACAAACAGCAGACAACATCATGAAGCACTCTTGCAACAATGATTCAGGCATCAAGATGACCTCAAATGAATATGATGCAATGGAATGGAATGATGTACTCGTTGAGGCGAACAATTTGACATATTACATGCACGAAACGGAGCTACGGATGCAGAGATATGATGCGATGAACATGGCATGATAACTAACATAGACTGGGGACTTAGCAGAATTTTCAGAGGGGGAAAGTCAACCTCGTCTGCACGGATAATGATGCAGCACGGACCTCGCCAGAGGGACTCGCTAGAGAGCGGTCGGAGACGAGGGAGATGGCGGAGATGGCCGGATCCGGGCCGGATCCGGGAGGAGGACGGAGCAGGGAGGCCGGGGTCGAAGGAGGAGCGCGGCACCGGCGACCTCCTACAGCAGCGACGCGGCACGGGAGCTCCGGCGAGCTCCTGCAGTGGAGCGGCGGCCGGAGGGCACACGGGGCGGCGCGGCGCCGACGGCGAGGGGCGGTAGGGCC
>NC_057804.1:592825656-592827295 GCF_018294505.1 Triticum aestivum | reverse complement strand
GGCGCGGGGACGCCACGTGGCACGCGGTGGTTGGCTGCGGGCGCGGCGGCGATGACATGTCGCGTGGAGATTGGTTGGAGTTAGGTGGAGGCTGGACGTGTCCGGTGCGGGCGGACACGTCCGGCGGCGCGAGGAGGAAAACTGCTAGGGTTCATCCGCGAATTCGGGGGAGGTGGACTAATTTATAGGCAGAGGGAGCTAGGAGATTCCAAATGAGGAGCGGTTTTCGGCCACGCGATCGTGATCGAACGACCGAGAGCATGGAGGGGAGTTTGCTCGGTTTTATGCCACTTTGGAGGGGCGTTGGGCTGCAAGACGAAAGAGGCTTTTGTGGTTACCCGGTTAATCGTTGGAGTATCAAACGACCTCCAAATGGCACGAAACTTGACAGGCGGTCTACCGGGGCTATATCAAGGCCGCTTGGCAAACCTCGGGCCATTTCGAGAATTTTTAACACCCGCTCACAACGAGATACAAAAGGAGAACGCCGGAGGCCATAGGAGTGCCGGATTGCAAAACGGACAACGGGGAAAATGTTCGGATGCATGAGACGAACACGTATGTAGTGCAATGCACATGATGACATGATAAAATGCAACACGCAAACAAAAGACATGGCAACAACGGCGAATGACTGGCAGACACCTGGCGCATCGGATCTGGGGTGTTACACAATGCTTCTTCATAACCGACTCGTTCAATCCCAACCGTGTTGTCGTGAGGAGAGGCAAAAGGAACATCATTGGAATGGATGGAGTCGCCAATGAGGAAGACTACGATCAGTACGGCAACCCAAAGAGGGAAGATGACGATGACGATGACGATAAAGTATATGTCAAAAGAAGAATAAATACTACATTACCTAAGAAAGATCGTACTACATGGAAAAAGAAAAGTCACAATGTGGGGCTCAATTATTCTTCAACGAACAAGAAGGGAAAGAAGCTCACTCAAAAATGAAAACGTCAACGCTGAAGAACCGTACTTTATCGGTCAAATGATGTAATATATATGTTACCATTTTGTGTACACACTTGGCCATTATGCATTGGTCAAATGATGTAATATATATGTTCCCATTTTGTATACATACTTATTCGTAAAATGATGCAATATATATCGCCTTAGTTATATACATTGTATCACCTTCCCTTCGTTCACTGCTCTCAGAAAAAAGGAAAAGAAAATAAAAGAAAAGGGAGAGAAAATAAAGGAAAAGAAAATAGAAGAAACAAACAGGAAGACCGATACAGGTAATAGCAGTAACACTTTCTATAGGAAAACGCTATCGCTATCTGTAGTAGAAGTAGCGCTTTCTGAAATAAACGCTATGGATATCTAAAATAGCAGTAGCGCATTCTTCACAAAAGCGCTTCAGCTAACTTAGCTATTGCGAGTTTGTCCGGAATGTGCTACTGCTATCTCGACATAACCCCCAAAATCCTCACTCCCTCTGATTCTTCCCGCCTCTGCTCTTCCCCCACATCTCCCTCTATCTTCTCCAGTGTCGTCGCCATCGGAGCCCTCGACCCCAACGCTCGCCCCTCAATCCTGGCGCTCGGCCCCATCCCGGCTCTCGCCCCCAACCCCAGCGCTCACCCCCGTGCCCGTGCTCGCGCCCGTCTACCCCGACCCCGGC
>NC_057804.1:592815820-592825323 GCF_018294505.1 Triticum aestivum | reverse complement strand
TGCTATTTTGTGCTAATTAATATGAAATAGTATGAAGCCTAGGCTATTTTGTAGTGTAACACAAAACATAATTGATTATATAGGTTTCTTGCATTTTTTAGTTAAAGCAATTGTTGTTATTTAAATTTTATAGTGCTAGTTAGTTAATTAGAATTAGCATGAAACCTAGGACAGATTAATTAAAACAATTTTTGCTATTTAAATTTTTTAGTTAAAGCAATTGTTGCTATTTAAAAAAAATAGAATTAGAAGTAGATAGATTAGTTCTATATTTTAAAGCAACATGACTTCCTGCATTTTTCTTCAAGTTCTATATTTTTCTTCCTTTTATATGCGAATTTGAAGTGGACATGTGATATGTGGACATGTGATTTGGACATGTCATATTTGGAATTTGGACATGTCATTTGGACATGTGATGTGCAGGGCAAATGATCCAACTGGCCTATGTTTTGCCGAATTGTTGATTCATTTCCGTTCTTGTGAATTTCAAGTGCTCAATATGTCCACTTTTTAGCAAAGGTCATGCCAAAATTTTCCCTAAATTTTGGCATGATTTGTGCTACAAAGTAGGCATATCGAGTGCCGGGAGTTGCTGGAACGGCATTCCAGCAAACATAGATCTTTTTTATGTCACTTTTCATTTGTTAAAGTTTTAGAATTAAACGAGGAGACTTAATCATAAACATGTCGAACAACAAAGAAACCGGGCCTTCTGACCAAGATGCAGACGAGATGGATTATGAGGGTGAACAAGAGTACCTCGACTTTTTGACTGCTAAGCAAAGTCAAGGTTTGTAGGTCCGCCTTGATGATGGTCCTGACACCAACATCGACACCGACGACACTAGCACCGATGGCGGCGCCAAGACCGGCGGGGAAGTTACCGGCGGGGAAGATATCGACACCGATACCGGAGAGAAGAAGCAGAAGAAGCAGAGGATACGAAAACCTAACAAACTCGGCATCGGACGACTGGTGATCACAAGGATGGGACCTGGCAAGTTTGAGCCATTAGAGCTGGAAGAACCTCGCAAGTGCTACGTGAACCAAGTAGGATGCATCCTACTGGAATGCACAAGCATCAACGACGATAACTTAAGGAGTAAAGAAAATTTGAGGCAGTTGCTCCTGACGAAGTAGCACAAGAGATTCAAGTTCCCCGACTGGGACGATATCACAGAGCAAGTGTGGGATGATGCAAAGATGAATAAGATTAATAATCACGCCATGGGCCTGTTCAGCAATGATTTGGCCTCTTAGAAAGGGAGGGTGAAACAAGCTATTGAGGCTGAGGAACCCATGTCCAAGATTCTGGAGGAAAAACCGACACTTATGGTAGAGGAGTTCGAAAAGTTCAAGGACGCTTGCACTACCGAGGCAGCCAAGGCTAAGGCTGCGAAATTTAAGAGCCTTTGGCAAAGGAACACGGGGAAGCATCGCCTCGGAAGCCGTGGCTACCTTGGCAAATGGCCCAGATGGGATAAGGAGGATGCGGAATGTGAAGCCGCGGGTCTCCCAGACCCCTTCCGGAAGTTCACCAACCCCTTGGAGCATGACTTCATTAGGGCCCTCTACAAGTGGGACAAGAAAAATAAGGTTTTTTACATGGACGATATCACAAGGAGATTGATTAGATTACTGGTAATTATTCTTTTACCACCTTACATTTAGCTCCTGATCAAGTCGACTACACATTTGTAAACGGTTCACGTTCCTTCTATAGGAGAAGCAACACCAGCTTAAAGCCGAAAGCCCTACTTCGCCGATGAGGCCCAAGTGGGACACCCCTCTCAACCGAGCCTTGAACGAACTTAAGGGACTTTCCTTTGGGCCAGCGGCCGCAATATGGACGTGTGCATGGCGCCGGAGACGGCGCCACTTGGAGGGTGTTTTATAATGAGGGCCCGGAGGCCAAGAAGCAGAAAAAGAAGTTTAGTCAGGCGGACATCAACGAGAAGGTGAAGCTTGCCGTCGAGAAAAAAGCAGTTGAGGACGCGCAAAAAGCAGCCGAGGAGAAACATGATTTGCTAAAGCAGGCAGTAGATGCAGTTGTAAATGCCTGCAGACATGATTTTGCTACTAAATTGGTCCCGGCTATCATCAACTGGACGAAGGAAAATCTAGACAAGACGGTACATGAATTCCCCATGCCCAGTTTCGTCGGGAGCAACTCGGTGAACAACACCACCGCACCATAATCAGCTCACGCAAACGGGCCTGCTCTCGCACCCGCACCCGCTCATAGCAGCCCGTCCTCAGTCTCTGGTGCGCTAGGCGGGCCTTCATCTTTGGCTGAGCTCGACGCCCTCACGGTAATTACATGTTGCACCAACATATATATCTAGAATATTCCATTTTCGTTGCCTTCCGGATGTTTTACGCCGCAGACATGTGTTTGCAGGCCGACGAAACCCCATGCACCATACTCTACTTGATCAAAGGCCAGAAGGTGACGTGGGAAAGGGGGTGATAACGAAGCCCTTGCAACTCACGTTCCACAACCAGCCGATGCCCGCTGGGCACTTCAGGGTTAACTTGTCTAGTGTGAAATCGGGGCACGAGGATTTGCCTCCTCTTGTACGGCTTGGGGGAGAGGACGATGAGACCTCGATGCGGATTGGAAGCTGCAAGGGTTGTGTGCTGCTATGGCCGAAAAATCTTCTTCGTCTAGAGCTGGCCGAGAGCACACCAATAACCACACATCAAAAAGCATGTATGGAGACTACCACCCCGCCTACGCAATTACCAGCTCTTGTAGTGCCAGGTGAGAGCGGAGGACGATGTGATGAAGTGGGTCCAATAGTGGCTGATGTAATTGGCCACGTAGAACAAAGAATGGATGATGAGATGGAGGAGACGGAGCACCCAATGGGTTTCCTCAATACAGGCGCCTATGAAGGTGACTTAGATATGATGAGTCAGCCATATGGCGAATCGGGCTATCAGCATGCTGATGAGGATATGGATGATTTGCTTGGGTAGGAATGTCCTAGTAGGGATTGAAAGAAGTCTCTCTTCATGAAATCCTCACAGGACTTGCCTGAAGATGCCGCCTCAACACAAGCTCAACTAGCCGGGGATCATGCAGTGCTGAGCTTGGCAACACTGGGGTAGGGGTTAAGGAAGGGTCTAGAAGGTGTTCCCAAGAAAAAGGAGAGGAAGAGATCGGGGAAGATAGGCTCAGCTGCCTACAAACAAGCCAGAGCACATAGCAGCAAGACGGTGGATTCTGAAGAGGTACTCATCAAAGGTGCGGCCATGTTCCATGTCACGGGCAAGCCGATGCTACTGCAAAAACCGTTGGAGGCACTATCAGGGGATCTCAGGAGACTGCACGACCATGTGCTGTCGACTGAGGAAAGCCTACTAGCCTCGAAGGATCTAGGATATCCGACATACGCAGCTCATGTGTCTGAGTGGAAGTGCTACGTCGACACATGGCCCGCGGAGGTATTCTTCCTGCGATTTGACCATATCTTTGAGATGTTTCTGACAAGGCGGCTGGATTTTACAATTGTCCGCCTTCTTGCGCTACATATGAGCTCTGTCATGAAGAGAGAAGAAGTCTTGCAAATCTGTGTCGCGGATCCGTACTACATGCATGAGTCCTTCTTGAGTCTCGGCGACTTTGAGTGTGAAACTGCTAGGAAGTACCTCCAAAACTTCATGGTACAGATTAAGGACCTGGAAATTGTCCTCCTGCCTTATCATCCAAACTAAGTCATTTCCGGACAAATCATTCGTACATTTCAATAATTCATTCTCACTCATATGGAGAATAATTTGAGGTGTCTTTTTCCCCGCAGCAACAGGCGCGCCGTCCTTATCGTTCTTTACCCGCGAGTCTCCCACGCCGTGTATTTGGACCCTACCAGAAACTACGAAAAGAAGGACTACACCCACATAATGAATATTCTAGACGATGCTCTCCAAGGCTTCAGCTTTAGGGGTGGCCACGTGCAGATTAGGAAACAAAGGAACAAGAAGATGGGTTTCGCGCATAAAACTAACTTCTGCCGCATCCATGTCCCAAAACCAAGCAAGAAAGATGGATTCTACATCCTCCATCTCATGACTGAGTTCAGCACAGATCACCAAAAGCATGACATCACAAACAGAAATGATGATCATATCCACAAGTGGGAAGAATCTCTTGGAGAAGCGGATTATAAACTTAGAGATGACTTCTTTTGCATCCAAAGGGACATTGCGATGATCATCCTAAAAGAAGTCGTCGATGAGAAGGGGATGTTCCACCACGTCCCTATATCGCGAGCTGATGTCCAAACTCGCATAGGCATGCAACGTCATGACCTCATGTCGTTTAAGAAGCTAGGGTCCATCCTCGATGATATGGATGGATGGAACTTCTATTGATTTACGATGTCGATGATGATGATATGTGTCGGTTGAACTTGTATACTTTCTATAGCGATGAAACTTTGTGATGTCCATGGCCCCTGCCGAACTTGTGTAACGCTACTTTGTTAGTTTGGGTATGATGACCTGTGTACCTCTAGTTAATTAGTTTGCGTACTGTATGTTGCATCCAGTTGCTAACCCTTTCTTTTTCGTGTTTCTCTAGTATATTTTGTTGCATATGATTGTACATTCTCTTGATGAAGATGCATCTCTAACAGGTACCTAGCTTCTTTATGGCAAGGTGGCAGTGCTATTTCGTGTACAAAGAGAAGGCTTGGGGGGGGGGGGGTGTACAACGAGTGGCCTGAGTGTCAGGCGCAAGTGAATGGGGTCTCGGGCGCCAGCTATAAAGGCTTCAAAAGCAGACAAGAAGTAGAAGCTAGTTACTTGAGGTTGACGCTAGCGCGAGAGAGGACTCCTAACCGCCGCCTCATGTACTGCATAGTTCCGTTCTCACTCATAGTGATAGCTCTTCTCGCGTATATCGTTGTTTAGATGGATGGCGTTGTATTTGCAAGTATTCAAGACTTGTATCACTATTTTCGAAATGATGACAAGAGACCACTTCCTGTTGGATGATGATTATGATGATGACTACCTTGCATCACTATGTATATGCTACGATTACATTTGTATGTGTATGATATGATAGAGATTATTGTATAAAGCCCAAAACAGAATTCAGCAGCACAAAATGTAGAGCAAAAAAAAAAACTAATAACAATAGCGCGGGGTATGGCATTAGCAACAGCGAGCTCTTAGCAGTAGCGCTCTTCTCATAAGGGCACCGCAGCTATTATCAGCAGCGCTTGTTTCATACAAACGCTGCTGCTATTCCTAGTTAGCAGTAGCGCTGGTCAGACCGTGCTATTGATAAGCATTAGCTGTAGCGCCGTATCAGTAGTGCGGCCACCCGCGCTACTGATAAGCATATAACCCGCGCTACTGCTAGGATTTTCCCTAGTAGTGCTTGAGGGTCTAAGGACGAACTACTACAGTGGAAGAACAATCTTAGGAGGCGTGTTCTTGAGCTCGGGTGAGCTGGTGAGGGAGAGGATGATCTTAATGATACATCCCCTTCTATGGTGGTGGCTAGGTCCTACTTATAGTGGCCTTGGTCCTCTTCCCAAATGTAGGCGGGAAGAATCCCACAACGGCCAAATTTGAAGGGATACAACAAGTACATCCTATCCTGACTAAAGTGGTCTTCGCCTGCAAAAGCCGTTGGGCGTGACGCTGCGGTGGGCTCGGTGATGACCTTCGTCCGTCGTCCTCGCGGTATTTGTCTCGTTGCACCAGAATGGAAACCTTTGGCTGATTCCTCGGGACTCTGCGTCTACTGCTTGCCTCCCTTACACCAAAGAGGAAACTAGTACTCTGCGCCCGCTGGCGCCTGCCTGGGGCCCGCCAGGCCTTGGTCATCATGGCTCATGTCAGCCGAGCCTCATGAGGTGCACCTTGCATAGAAATATCCGCTCCTTGGGAGCCAGCCTGAGTTGGTAGAGCCCTTAGAGGTCTTGGTGTCGTCCGCCTCGCCAAGCTTGGCCCCTCGTGAGGGTCTTGAGTTGTTGATACCGAAGCTGGCCCGTACCAGGCCATCGATGGAGCCATGCCATGGGCTGTAGGCAGGCAAGTCTGGGTACCCCCATATCCAGAATGCCGATAGTACCCCTCGGGCCCAAGGCGTGCTCGAACTTGGCTTCTAGGCAAGGCCAAAGGGCAAGTGTGGAGTGCCACGGGGCCAAACTGCCTGCGGCCTTGGACAACATGTGGCGATTGATGGGACGTGGCCATCTCCGCTTCCCCATGCTACCTCGGCAACCATCCCTTGATGACAAAAAGGCTGACACCTGCCGCCGAGCCCTCATTGCCTTCCTTTCGTTTTGCTCCAGATCCCCTTCTCTCCCTGCGCCAAAAAATCCTCCAGATCTGCTGCCCCTCTCCACCATTATGGTATCCACGTGCTCCATCTTCACCCCAATTATGTCCTCCTCCTACCCATCTTCGCCTTATACTGCGAGGCATTTGTGGGTGTGATGCCCTCCATCGCAATGCTCCGCCACTTCTTCTACCTCCGGGTGAACAACCACCAGCTCACGGGGTGTGCTTGCTTCGTCGTGGCCAATGGCAGCAATGCAATTTCTCGCGCATGGAATAAGCTGGAGGACCTCCGGAACAAATGGGTCCACATGGACGCCAAGCGCTCCCACGTCCTGCTGGTGCTGCCAGCCGGGCTTCCGTCATCCTAAGGAGGGGTGGTCTCACGAGAAGCTTACCGACCCCCGGGTGAGGCTGCTGATGAAGAAGATGGAGGCTGACTTGAATGCAGGGAAGCTAACAGGGGCCATGATTGTCAAGGGGTTCCTGACGCAGCGCCTGGCTCCACTCCAGGAGCGCTCACTCCCCTTGTGGAAGCTTGAGGGTGCAAAAGACAAGCTCCGGCTGCGCCAAGACAACCTGCCTGACGAGGAGTTGAGTAAGGTTTTGCACTCCTTGCTCGAGAAGGACCTGGGCGGCCCCCCGGACAACTGCCTCCCGCTGTACTGCCGAGAAGATGGGGAGGATATTGCTGCTGCCATGCCTGTCTTCAACGAGCGTGGGCTCGTGTTGACGGGGCCTCCCCCGCTAGCCGCCTCCCTGGTGGACGTGTCCTTCGGCGACCGCTCCTCTGAAGCCACCGAGGAGGGCAAGGGGGAGACCTCTCCTCCGAGGCAGAGCATCCCCCTCCGTGACTTCTCAGATGACGAGATTTAGAAGACGGGGTCACAAAAAGATCCGGGGGACCCCTGCGAAGAAGCAGAGGTGAGCGGTCCAGAAGACGGGCAGGTTTGCGTTGATACCCCTGGGTAGTGCTCCTGCTTTCCCGCCATCATCCAGCACGGTGCCGACCGCGTGCTCGCCCGCTCCCAAGAGCACTTCGCCGCCTGCGCCCGTGAAGCCCACGCTTATGGGCCTGAAGAGGAACTACGTTGCCATGGACCAGTAAGTGCTCCTTCTTGCCCTTGCTCTTGAATTTTGATGTAGTGCTAAACATCTTCATTCGGTGTTAGACCATTGCCGGTGGTGAAGAAGAAGAAGGGAGACACTGGAGCCGCCGAGGGCAAGCGCGCAGCTATGGTCATTGCAGCTCCGGCTCAGAGGGACGTGGCAGCCCTCGTCGCTCCTGTAGTGGTGTTTCCCTCCCTAAGCTCTGGAGTCCAGCCTTAGTAGGAGGCAGCACCAGCGGCAGAGCTGACCCCGGGTGTGCCTGTCCCCGGCTCACTTGCTGGTGACCCAAAATCTCCGGAGCCCATGGTCCTTCCTCCTGCTGATGCTCTACCAACCCTGATGCCAGAAGTGCCTCTTCTTCCCCCTGCCAGGCCGTCGGGCCGTGGTGCTTCTGCCGCGCCTGGAGCCCCGGAGGAGGCCCGTTCCACGCTGGATAAACTTCGGGATGATCTTCGAGGTCCGGACCGGCGCATGGCATCGGGGTGCCTAGAGCTGATCTTGGGGTTGCTCCGGGCCGATGCATCTGTCTGGACGGCCTGGGGTCAAGCCACAACGTCCACGGAGGAGGTCCAGAGGGTGTCCGACATAGCCGCGACCGAGCGTGACGTGGCGCTGAAGGAGGTCAATGGCGCGCAGGAGCAGTGTCATGGGGTGGAGGCTGAACTGAAGACCCTCCAGGATCAGCAGGCCGCCCAAGCCAACTAGCTCCAGGTGCAGGAGGAAGGGCTGAAGGCCCAGGAGGCTGCCATTGCCAACCGTGACACTGAGCTGTCGCAGGCAGCTCAGGAGCAGGCCGCAAAGTGCACCTGCCTGGAGAAGTTGAAGGTGGAGGAGGGGCCGGTCCAGGCATCCCTTGCAAAGGCCAATAAGGCGGCCACCATGGAGCATAGCGCCTTCGTCTCCCTCGAGGCGAGGTCCCACAAGGCGCTGCAGGATCTCTTCGCGGGCAAGCATCAGGAGGCAGTGGTGACCCCTGAGCACGGCCCTACCGCTCTGCTTCCCGAGCTCGTTGAGGCGCTCGAGAGCGTCATCGCCGGGTTCGCCTCCATGGCGGAGGAGGAGGCCCACCTACTTTCTTCCTTGGCCCCGACGCGTGTCCTCAGCCATCTCTTTCTTCAGGACACCAGGTTCAACTTTGACGCTTTGCTCGAGCCCATGGACCCAGAGTCTTGCACTGCCACTATTGAAGCCTTGAAGGGTCCGGTGGAGGCCCTACTAAAGAAGTTCCTCGCCGTCAGCCTCGTGGCTGGGGCTGAAGGCAAGGATGACGATGACATCATCGATGATTGGGAATCCGCAGGCGGGCGACGGCGGCGTCCAAGGCTGAAGAGGAAGCTCGGCGGTGGTGCTTCTCTCTGATTTTATTATGCAACATGTACCATGCTGTAACGCCCCAGATGTAACTTTCCCTATTTGTACTCCAACTCTTGCCGTTTCCGGTGTCAAGTTATATTTATTTCTCGGGTTCGGGTCTTTGTCTCCGTGTGTTGTTTTCGTTTTCATGCATCTCATACCATGTCATCATGTGCATTGCATTTGCATACGTGTTCATCTCATGCATTCGAGCATTTTCCCCGTTGTCCGTTTTGCATTCCGGCGCTTCGTTCTCCTCCGGTGGTCATTTCTAGCTTTATTTCGTGTTTGGGAATTAAACATTTCCGGATTGGACCGAGACTTGCCAAGCGGCCTTGGTTTACTACCGGTAGACCACCTGTCAAGTTTCGTACCTTTTGGACTTCGTTTGATACTCCAACGGTTAACCGAGGGACCGAAAAGGCCTCGTGTGTGTTGCAGCCCAACACCCCCCAAATTTGTTCCAAAACCCACCAAACTCTGCTCCATGTACTAGATCGTTCGATCACGATCGCGTGGGCGAAAACCGCACCTCATTTGGACTCTCCTAGCTCCACTTATGCCTATATATACACCCCCCCTTTCGAATCTCAGATTCCTCCCCGTCCTCCTCCGAAAAAAAAACAGATCAACCCCCACCACCGACGGACGTGTCCGGATCGGATCGGACAACGTCCGCCGCCGCCTCCCGTCCAGTCCGCGTGCGCCACATGGGCCGCGCCCACATCGCCGCCGCC
>NC_057804.1:592601249-592815280 GCF_018294505.1 Triticum aestivum | reverse complement strand
CCTCGCCGACCCAGCTGCCGCTCCCCTCCGTCCTCGGCGCCCGTGCCCGCCGCCTCGCCCTCGCCGGACCGCTGCTTCCTCTGCCTCCGGTGAAGCTCCGGCCTGAACAGTGCCCAAGTCCGGCGACCTCGAAGTCCGTGCCCGCGAGATCCCGATCTGGATCCAGATCTGATTTTCGAGCGGTTGATTTTTTCCCCGAACCCTAGCTCATGATGCTTACTTTGACTGCTCATATCTCCGCATCCGTAGCTCCATTTTAGGCATATGATATATCAAAATCTTCGCCTCGACATGTACATCATTTCATTCCATTGCATCATTTGTATTTGAGGTCGTCTTGTTGCCCAAAATTCTGTTAGAAAAGGCTTCGTGAGTAGATTGCAGATCCGTTAGTTCATCTTGCACTTTTGTCATTTTGGCTATGTTTAATTCGTGCATGATATGCCTGTGCCCCTTTGGGATGAATTGTTAAGCATTTTGTCTTCTTTCCAGAGGTGGCACCCATGCATTTTTAGGATGTGTGTGTTGTCTTGTGCAAGCTTGCGAAGGGAGGTACCTGAGATTGCTGATTTCAGGGACTTAGTGATTTTCACTAAGTCTGGGATATTTTAGTTCATGATGCTATATGTCCAGCTTGTTTCCTAGTGGTCCGTGCCTCTTTTGAGGATGATCAGTAAGGGAGTTTTGATATTTATGTTATGCTCTATCCATCCATGTCTTTGTTTGCATATGTGGAGTGCTCTAGGTTGACTCAATCGAGCTCAACTTTTGCTTCGTTGTTAATCTGGGCAGATCGTCAACTCGTTTGCGATTTCGCCGGTGCTATTGTTAGTGATCCATGCATGCTATGCCTTTGTTCTTGCCATGTGTAGCTAGCATATTGTGCCTTCTTGCTGGCTATATGATTTCCTTGCCATGACTTGCACCGTAGTGAGTGCATCGAGCTCGTTTACATCCCTTCGCGAGTTAAATTTCTGCATGTCTCAGTTTTCACTAAGTCTGAAAACTGATTGTGTTTTAGCTATGTTCGTGTGCCCGTTAATATATTTTGTGATCTCTTTTGGCCCCAGGTCACTTTGGGTGTTTTGTTAAGCTTGTTGAGTAGCTCCATGCCATGTTCTTACTTGTCATGTTCAGGTCATCTATCATGTTGTTTTGCTGCTCCGAAGAGAGCATCGTGATCTGAAATTTCAGGCTAGTGTTAATTTCACTAAGTCTGGAATCTGTTTTGCATATTCAGTTTTGCCATGCTTGTTTGAACCTCTTAATGGATGAATTTGCCTATGGCTCAGTGCTAGTGTTTTGTTAACCATCTTGTGTAGCATGTTCATTTCGTTGCATTTAGGAGCCTACTTGCTGTATATCGCAGATCGGTTCGTTTCGTAAAACGCTCGCCATTTCCAAACCGTAGCTCCGATTCCAATGATCTTTATATCGTTTTCAAGCGATTTCATCCCCTCTATCCAGTGGCACACTTAGTTTTCCAAGTTGATGCCAGGTTAATGCATTTCCTGTCATATCTTGCATTTTGCATCCCGCATCGCATCCCGCATAGCATATCATCATTTCATCATATTGCTTGGTCTTGCCCGTGGTTGATTGTATCCTTGTTGCTTGTTTGTCTTGTTGGGTAGAGACGGGAGACGAGTTCGCTACCGAGGAGCCCGTTGAGTTGGCTTGTGAGGATCCAGTCAACTCTGACAACTGTGCAGGCAAGATGATCATACCCTCGAAATCACTACTATCTTTGCTATGCTAGTTTGCTCGCTCTTTTGCTTTGCCACTGCTACGATGCCTACCTCTTGCTTGTCAGCCTCCCAATTGCCATGTAGATCCTCTAACCCACCATTGTCCTACCAAACCGTTGATTGGCTATGTTACCGCTTTGCTCAGCCCTTCTTATAGCGTTGTTAGTTGCAGGTGAAGATTGGAGCCGTTCCTTGTTGGAACATTTATTTTACTTGTTGGGATATCATTATATTGCTATGTTGTCTTAATGCATCTATATACTTGGTAAAGGGTGGAAGGCTCGGCCTCTCGCCTAGTGTTTTGTTCCACTCTTGCCGCCCTAGTTTCCGTCATATCGGTGTTATGTTCCCGGATTGTTGCGTCCCTTACGCCGTTGGGTTATAATGGGAACCCCTTGATATTTCGTCTTGATTAAAGCTTGTCCAGCAATGCCCAACCTTGGTTTTACCATTTGCCACCTAGCCTTTTCTTTCCCTTGGGTTCTGCAGACTCAAAGGTCATCTTATTTTACCCCCCCCGGGCCAGTGCTCCTCTGAGTGTTGGTCCACCTGTCAGCTGCCGGTGGCCACCAGGGGCAACTCTGGGCTGGCCTACCCGTACCTAGGACAATCTAAGTGTGCCCTGAGAAAGAGATATGTGCAGCTCCTATCGGGATTTGTCGGCACATTCGGGCGGTGTTGCTGGTCTTGTTTTAACCTGTCGAAGTGTCTTGAGTTACCGAGATACCGAGTCTGATCAGAACGTCTTGGGAGGAGGTCTATTCCTTCGTTGACCGTGAGAGCTTGTCATGGGCTAAGTTGGGACTCCCCTGCAGGGATTGAACTTTCGAAAGCCGTGCCCGCGGTTATGGGCAGATGGGAATTTGTTAATGTCCGGTTGTAGATTACTTGAACTAAACTTAATTAAAATGAATCAACCGTGTGAGTTACCGTGATGGCCCCTTCTCGGCGGAGTCTGGGAAGTGGACACGGTGTTGGAGTTATGCTTGCGCAGGATGTTCCTTTAGCTTCTCGCTCGTGCTTCGCCTTCTCTTCTCGCTCTCTTTTGCGTATAAGTTAGCCACCACATATGCTAGTCGCTTGCTGCAGCTCCACATATATTTTCCTTATCCATTCCTATGAGCTTAAATAGTTTTGATCGCGAGGGTGAGAGATTGCTGAGTCCCTGTGGCTCACAGATACTATAACTCCAGATGCAGGTCCAGGTGATTTCGCTCCAGGTGACGAGTACGAGCTCAAGTGGGAGTTCGACGAGGTCTCTCAGCGTTATTATGTTTCCTTTCCCGATGATCAGTAGTGGTGCCTAGTTGGGGATCGATTCAGGGCCTTGTCGCACGTTGGGTTCTTTTCTATTTTGGCGCCGTAGTCGGGCCATGAGTGTTTGTTTGATGGATGTTATTTATGTACTCTGATGTGACGTGGCGAGTGTAAGCCAACTATGTTATCTCCCCCTGTTATTATGTATTACATGGGATGTTGTAATGATTGCCTGACTTGCGACATTGCTTTCAATGCGGTTATGTCTCTAAGTCGTGCCTCGACACGTGGGAGCTATAGCCGCATCGAGGGCGTTACAAGTTGGTAATCAGAGCCTTCCCCGACCTTAGGAGCCCCCATTGCTTGATCATTTTTAGCAGCCGAGTTGTGTCTAGAAAAAAAATGTTTTGAGTCCTTAGGAATTATATATCGGAGAGCTTAGGAATTCTTTTTACTTCCCAGCCTCCTCATCGCTCTGGTAAGGCATCCTGACGTAGAGTTTTGACTCTTCTCTTCTCAAATTTCACAATTTTTTTAGGATCACGCGAGTATTTTGGATTTGTTCCGATGGTTTTGTGACGAGAACATTGTTCTTGGTGCCTCCTGTCTTTAGGGGTTGTGGCAGTGTCCCGGGGAGTTGAGCTCCGAGGTGTTGTCGTCACAATTTTATCGTTGCAATTCTGGTATACTTGAGATATGTGCGCGACATTGGAAATCTCTTTTATGCAGTTCGTTGGTGAGATAACCTCGATGTCACCCAGTACTGGGGCGGGAGTTCGGGAGTATCGCCATAACTTGTATAACGGATGCTTTTCGAAGGTTGAGGTATTATGTGTTGAAGGATGGATATAGCTGGATGTAGGATTTGCTAGTTTGGGTGAGATATTATGCTTCCCCTGTATCCCCAACACCTGATTGCATAACCGGAAAGGTTCGGGAGTTTCATAGGTGGGAATTCTAGTAGCTCTAGTTCTTCTTCCACGGATATTGGTTTGAGATTGGGATTTCTTACCGATTATTCGTTCTTGATCCGTACCTTGTTGATTTATTTCTGTACCTTAATTCTACGTGGCTTCTCAATTTATGGATATGTGACCATTTGAAGAGGAATGCATTCGTTCATTTTGTTCGGATGTGAAGACTATATGTTGCAATTTTCATTCCGTTCGATTCAGCTTCTATATTGTTGTCTATCAATGTGCTAATGGTGGTCAACCTCTTCAGGATGGCTCCTCCAACGCGCACGACTCCGAATCCTGATCCGCCTCCACCTCCGCCTCCTCCGGAAGCATGGCAAGCTGTGATGGCCGCTACTAATGCAAATACACAGTTGATCATGCAAATCCTCCAAGAGCGGAATCAAGGCAGTCAAGGGAATCAAGGCAACAATCAGCACCATTTTGCTACACTGAACCAGTTCCTCGCAAATGGCCCAAAGACGTTCAGCGGTTGTGTTGAGGCTACCGATGCTGACGATTGGCTAGTGGATCTGGGCAAGCATTTTGAATGCAGCAACGTCAGGCCTGAAGATTTCGTCAAGTTCGCTTCTTTCCAGCTCAAAGATCAGGCTGCAGAGTGGTTCCAGCAGTACAAGGATTCCAGAGGTGGACGTGTTATCACTTGGGACGATTTCCGTCAAGATTTCCGCGCTCATCACATCCCTCAAAGTGTGGTTGAGAGTAAGCGTCAGGAATTCCGCAATCTGAAGCAAGGCTCTTTGTCTGTCTATGACTACAACAAGTTGTTCCAGAAGCTCGCCCGTTTTGCCAAGCAGGATGTTCCTGATGAGAAGAGCACGATCTATCAGTTCAGGGGTGGTCTTCGTGAGGAAATTCAGCTTGCTCTTGTCCTCTTTGAGCCGTTGAGATAAGATGAGTTCTACAACATGGCACTAAAACAAGAGGCTGCTCAGTTGAGGTGTGATGCTTCCAGGAAGCGTGCCAGAGATGTTACTCCTTCTTCCTCTACTCAAGTGGCCAAGCAGCAGAAGTATTGGCTTCCTCCTCCTCCGTTCCGTCAGCCGTTTCAGCAGAAGAGCAAAGGTGGCAGTGGTTTCTCCCACCCACACAACCCAGGTTTTCAGAACAAGTCTTCGTCTCAACCTCTCAGACCGAGTGCTCCGTATCACCATCCGCTTTCAGAGGTCACGTGCAACAAGTGCCAACAGAAGGGTCACTATGCCAACAAGTGTACCAACCAGAGGCGTCTTCCTCCTCCTCCTCCCGTTAGATCGGCAAGTACAGCTGTGGTCAAGCATAACCCCAAGCACGCCAAGGTCAATTTGATGAATGCAGCTCAGGCAGAGGTCTCATCAGATGTGATCATGGGTAACCTTCCTGTTAATGATACTCCTGCAAAAGTTCTTTTTGACACTAGTGCATCGCATTGCTTCATCTCGAGACCGTTTACAAATAGGCATGAATTGGTTTCACAAGTTTTGCCTAGTCCTTTAGCAGTTGTCTCTCGCGGTAAGCGCATGCAGGCTAACTCCATCGTTCCGGATGTTTCTATCACTCTGGGTGACTACAAGTTCTTGGCTTCTCCTACGGTTCTTGGCAACTCGGATATCGATCTTATTCTCAGGATGGACTGGCTCTCTAAGCATAAAGCTCAGCTTGATTGTGCAGCCAGGCAGATTCAACTAACTCATTCGTCTGAGGATGTCATTGTCTTTGCCGCTCGGGATAATACCATCCGGTTGTTTTCTCTCAATGAGAAGGGTGAATTGGATGCCATCTCTCAAATTCCTGTCATTTGCGAATATCAAGACGTCTTTCCAGAAGAGCTCCCAGGAATGCCTCCGCACCGGCCAGTTGAATTCGTTATTGAACTTGAGCCTGGCACGGAACCTGTGTGCAAACGTCCTTACAAGCTCGGACCTGAAGAGTTGAAGGAGCTGAAGAAACAACTCGATGAGCAAGAAAGATTGGGTCTCATTCGGCCTAGTACTTCTCCGTGGGGTTGTGGTGTTCTTTTTGTGAAGAAGAAGGATGGATCGAGTCGACTTTGTGTTGATTACCGTCCAGTAAACAAGAAGACCATCAAGAACAAATACCCACTTCCCAACATCAATGAGCTGTTCGAACAACTCAAGGGTGCTCAAGTATTCTCCAAGCTCGATCTCCATATGGGTTATCATCAGATTCGTATTCGTGAGCAAGATTTTCCCAAGACGGCGTTCAGAACAAGCTTTGGTTCATATGAATACACCATCATGTCTTTTGGCCTCGCCAACGCTCCTCCGACGTTCTCTCGCATGATGAACTTCATCTTCAGCCCCTACACCAATGACTTTGTTTTGGTCTATCTCGACGACATTCTGGTTTTCTCGAAGGACAAGGAAGATCATGCCAAGCACTTGCGTTTGGTTCTTGACAAGCTCAGGGAACATCACTTCTACGCCAAGTTCTCCAAGTGTGAATTTTGGCTCGATGAGGTTCTTTATCTTGGTCATATCATCTCTGCCAAGGGCATTTCCGTGAATCCTGAGAAGGTGTCTGCAATTGTGAATTGGGAACCTCCTCAGAACGTAAAGCAACTCCGCAGTTTCCTCGGTCTCGCAAGCTATTGCAGAAGATTCGTTGAAAACTTTTCTAAGATCGCCAAGCCTCTCTCAAATCTTCTTCAGAAACACGTCAAGTACGTTTGGTCTCTGGAGTGTGATATTGCTTTCAACACTTTGAAAGAGAAATTGATCACTGCTCCAGTTCTGACTCCGCCTGATGAAACCAAGCCGTACGAGGTCTTTTGTGATGCCTCTCTCCAAGGTCTCGGTGCTGTACTGATGCAAGAGAAGAAAGTTGTTGCTTATACCTCTCGCCAGTTGAAGCCTAATGAGAAGAACTACCCCACTCATGATCTCGAGTTGGCAGCAGTGGTGCATGCTCTTTTGACTTGGAGACATCTTCTATTGGGAAGGAAAGTGGATATTTTCACTGATCACAAGAGTCTCAAGTACATCTTCACTCAGCCTAATCTCAACCTCAGGCAGACTCGATGGGTCGAAATGATTCAAGAGTACAATCGGAGTATCGAGTATACTCCAGGCAAGGCCAATGTGATTGCTGACGCTTTGAGCAGAAAAGCATATTGCAACAGTCTGATTCTCAAGCCTTATCAACCCGAGCTTTGTGAAGCTTTCCGCAAGCTGAATCTGCAAGTTGTTCCTCAAGGTTTCCTCGCCAACCTTCAAGTTTCTCCTACCTTGGAAGACCAGATTCGCCAAGCCCAGCTTCGTGATGATATGGTGAAGAAGGTGAAGATTGGTATTGCAAAGAGTCAGTCCAAGTACAAGTGTTACCGACTTGATGACAAGGACACTCTCTTCTTCGAGGATCGAATTGTTGTGCCCAAAGGTGAACTTCGTAAAATGATCATGAACGAGGCTCACAATTCTCTCCTCTCCATCCACCCTGGGAGTACGAAGATGTATCAGGACCTCAAGCAAGCTTATTGGTGGACTCGAATGAAGCGCGAGATCGCTCAATTCGTGAATGAATGTGATGTCTGCAGAAGAGTGAAGGCAGAACACCAAAGGCCAGCTGGTCTCCTCCAACCTCTTGCCATTCCAGAATGGAAGTTTGACCACATTGAAATGGACTTCGTGACTGGGTTTCCAAAGTCCAAGCGTGGCAATGATGCTATATTTGTTGTCATCGACAAGCTCACCAAAGTGGCTCATTTTCTGCCTATCAAAGAGTCGATCACTGCAGCTCAATTGGCGGAACTCTATACCTCTCGCATTGTCTCTCTGCACGGTATTCCTCAAGTGATATCTTCAGACCGTGGCAGCATCTTTACCTCCAAGTTTTGGGATTCTTTTCAGAAGGCCATGGGCACCAACATCCGCTTCAGCACATCTTTCCATCCTCAAACAAGCGGTCAAGTCGAGCGTGTCAACCAAATTCTTGAAGATATGCTCAGGGCTTGTGTGATCTCCTTCGGCATGAAGTGGGAGGACTGTCTTCCTTATGCTGAATTCTCATACAACAACAGCTTTCAAGCAAGTTCGGGCAAGGCCCCATTTGAAATTCTGTATGGCAGGAAGTGCCGTACCCCTCTCAACTGGTCTGAAACCGGTGAACGTCAGCTGCTGGGTAATGACTTAATCACAGAAGCAGAAGAAATGTGCAAAGTCATTCGTGATAACCTCAAAGCAGCCCAATCCCGCCAGAAGTGCTACTATGATAGTAAGCACCGTGAATTGGCTTTCGAGATCGGAGATCATGTTTACCTCCGCGTCTCTCCCATGAAAGGTACTCGTCGCTTCGGTATCAAAGGGAAGCTTGCCCCTAGATACGTGGGACCTTTCAAGATTGTCAGCAAGAGAGGCGACCTCGCCTATCAACTCGAGCTTCCTTCAAACTTTGCAAATGTTCATGATGTGTTCCATGTCTCTCAGCTTCGAAAGTGCTTCAAGACTCCTGACCGCATCGTCAACTTCGAGGACATTGAGCTCCAAGAAGATCTCTCTTATCGTGAGCACCCAGTTGCTATTCTTGAAGAGACTGAACGCAAGACTCGCAACAAGTCAATCAAATTTCTCAAAGTTAAGTGGTCACACCATTCCGACCGTGAAGCTACCTGGGAACGCGAGGATCACCTCCGTTCTGAGTACCCGGAGTTCTTTCAGTCCTAGATCTCGGGACGAGATCTTTTCGTAGTGGTGGAGTGTTGTAACGCCCCAGATGTAACTTTCCCTATTTGTACTCCAACTCTTGTCGTTTCCAGTGTTAAGTTATATTTATTTCTCGGGTTCGGGTCTTTGTCTCCGTGTGTTGTTTTCGTTTTCATGCATCTCATACCATGTCATCATGTGCATTGCATTTGCATACGTGTTCATCTCATGCATTCGAGCATTTTCCCCGTTGTCCGTTTTGCATTCCGGTGCTTCGTTCTCCTCCGGTGGTCATCTCTAGCTTTCTTTCGGTGTTTGGGAATTAAACATTTCCGGATTTGACCGAGACTTGCCAAGCGGCCTTGGTTTACTACCGGTAGACCACCTGTCAAGTTTCGTACCTTTTGGACTTCGTTTGATACTCCAACGGTTAACCGAGGGACCGAAAAGGCCTCATGTGTGTTGCAGCCCAACACCCCCCAAATTTGTTCCAAAACCCACCAAACTCTGCTCCATGTCCTAGATCGTTCGATCACGATCGCGTGGGCGAAAACCGCACCTCATTTGGACTCTCCTAGCTCCACTTATGCCTAGATATACACCCCCCTTTCGGATCTCAGATTCCTTCCCGTCCTCCTCCAAAAAAAAAAAACAGATCAACCCCCGCCACCGACGGACGTGTCCGGATCGGATCGGACAACGTCCGCCGCTGCCTCCCGTCCAGTCCGCGCGTGCCACGTGGGCCGCGCCCACATCGCCGCCGCCGGGCCCCCCTGGCCTGCGCCCGGCCCCGCGCGCCGCCTCCTAGGCCCGAGCGCCCCCGCGCTTCTTCGCCTCCAGCGCCGCCGCCCCTTCCGGTTCCGGCGGCCGGAGCAGCCGCCGCCGCCGCGCCGCATCTCCGCCGCTGGCGCGCGCCCCCGTCCGAGCCGGCCGCCGCCACGCCTCGCCGACCCCGCCGCCGCTCCCCTCCGTCCTCGGCGCCCGTGCCCGCCGCCTCGCCCTCTCCGGCCCGCTACTTCCTCTGCCTCCGGTGAAGCTCCGGCGTGAACAGTGCCCAAGTCTGGCAACCTCGAAGTCCGTGCCCGCGAGATCCCGATCTGGATCCAGATCTGATTTTCGAGCGGTTGATTTTTTCCCCGAACCCTAGCTCATGATGCTTACTTTGACTGCTCATATCTCCGCATCCGTAGCTCCGTTTTAGGCATATGATATATCAAAATCTTCGCCTCGACATGTACATCATTTCATTCCATTGCGTCATTTTTATTTGAGGTCGTCTTGTTGCCCAAAATGCTGTTAGAAGAAGGCTTCGTGAGTAGATTGCAGATCCGTTAGTTCATCTTGCACTTTTGTCATTTTTGCTATGTTTAATTCATGCATGATATGCCTGTGCCCCTTTGGGATGAATTGTTAAGCATTTTGTCTTCTTTCCACAGGTGCCACCCATGCATTTTTAGGATGTGTGTGTTGTCTTGTGCAAGCTTGCGAAGGGAGGTACCTGAGATTGCTGATTTCAGGGACTTAGTGATTTTCACTAAGTCTGGGATATTTTAGTTCATGATGCTATATGTCCAGCTTGTTTCCTAGTGGTCCGTGCCTCTTTTGAGGATGATCAGTAAGGGAGTTTTGATATTTATGTTATGCTCTATCCATCCATGTCTTTGTTTGCATATGTGGAGTGCTCTAGGTTGACTCAATCGAGCTCAACTTTTGCTTCGTTGTTAATCTGGGCAGATCGTCAACTCGTTTGCGATTTCGCCGGTGCTATTGTTAGTGATCCATGCATGCTATGCCTTTGTTCTTGCCATGTGTAGCTAGCATATTGTGCCTTCTTGCTGGCTATATGATTTCCTTGCCATGACTTGCACCGTAGTGAGTGCATCGAGCTCGTTTACATGCCTTCGCGAGTTAAATTTCTGCATGTCTCAGTTTTCACTAAGTCTGAAAACTGATTGTGTTTTAGCTATGTTCGTGTGCCCGTTAATATATTTTGTGATCTCTTTTGGCCCCAGGTCACTTTGGGTGTTTTGTTAAGCTTGTTGAGTAGCTCCATGCCATGTTCTTACTTGTCATGTTCAGGTCATCTATCATGTTGTTTTGCTGCTCCGAAGAGAGCATCGTGATCTGAAATTTCAGGCTAGTGTTAATTTCACTAAGTCTGGAATCTGTTTTGCATATTCAGTTTTGCCATGCTTGTTTGAACCTCTTAATGGATGAATTTGCCTATGGCTCAGTGCTAGTGTTTTGTTAACCATCTTGTGTACATCACTGCCATGTATTTTGTTTTCATGTTTGGTGGCTGTAGCATGTTCATTTCGTTGCATTTAGGAGCCTACTTGCTGTATATCGCAGATCGGTTCGTTTCGTAAAACGCTCGCCATTTCCAAACCGTAGCTCCGATTCCAATGATCTTTATATCGTTTTCAAGCGATTTCATCCCCTCTATCCAGTGGCACACTTGGTTTTCCATGTTGATGCCAGGGTCATGCATTTCCTGTCATATCTTGCATTTTGCATCCCGCATCGCATCCCGCATAGCATATCGTCATTTCATCATATTGCTTGGTCTTGCCCGTGGTTGATTGTATCCTTGTTGCTTGTTTGTCTTGTTGGGTAGAGCCGAGAGACGAGTTCGCTATCGAGGAGCCCGTTGAGTTGGCTTGTGAGGATCCAGTCAACTCTGACAACTGTGTAGGCAAGATGATCATACCCTCGAAATCACTACTATCTTTGTTATGCTAGTTTGCTCGCTCTTTTGCTTTGCCACTGCTATGATGCCTACCTTTTGCTTGTCAGCCTCCCAATTGCCATGTATATCCTCTAACCCACCATTGTCCTATCAAACCGTTGATTGGCTATGTTACCGCTTTGCTCAGCCCTTCTTATAGCGTTGTTAGTTGCAGGTGAAGATTGGAGCCGTTCCTTGTTGGAACATTTATTTTACTTGTTGGGATATCATTACATTGCTATGTTGTCTTAATGCATCTATATACTTGGTAAAGGGTAGAAGGCTCAACCTCTCGCCTAGTGTTTTGTTCCACTCTTGCCGCCCTAGTTTCCGTCATATCGGTGTTATCTTCCCAGATTGTTGCGTCCCTTACGCGGTTGGGTTATAATGGGAACCCCTTGATATTTCGTCTTGATTAAAGCTTGTCCAACAATGCCCAACCTTGGTTTTACCATTTGCCACCTAGCCTTTTCTTTCCCTTGGGTTCTGCAGACTCAAAGGTCATCTTATTTTACCCCCCCCCCCCGGGCCAGTGCTCCTCTGAGTGTTGGTACACCTGTCAGCTACCAGTGGCCACCAGGGGCAACTCTGGGCTGGCCTACCCGTACCTAGGACAATCTGAGTGTGCCCTGAGAAAGAGATATGTGCAGCTCCTATCGGGATTTGTCGGCACATTCGGGCGGTGTTGCTGGCCTTGTTTTAACCTGTCGAAGTGTCTTGAGTTACCGAGATACCGAGTCTGATCGGAACATCTTGGGAGGAGGTCTATTCCTTCGTTGACCGTGAGAGCTTGTCATGGGCTAAGTTGGGACTCCCCTGCAGGGATTGAACTTTCGAAAGCCGTGCCCGCGGTTATGGGCAGATGGGAATTTGTTAATGTCCAGTTGTAGATTACTTGAACTAAACTTAATTAAAATGAATCAACCGTGTGAGTTACTGTGATGGCCCCTTCTCGGCGGAGTCCGGGAAGTGGACACGGTGTTGGAGTTATGCTTGCGTAGGATGTTCCTTTAGCTTCTCGCTCGTGCTTCGCCTTCTCTTCTCGCTCTCTTTTGCGTATAAGTTAGCCACCACATATGCTAGTCGCTTGCTGCAGCTCCACATATATTTGCCTTATCCATTCCTATGAGCTTAAATAGTTTTGATCGCGAGGGTGCGAGATTGCTGAGTCCCTGTGGCTCACAGATACTATAACTCCAGATGCAGGTCCAGGTGATTTCGCTCCAGGTGACGAGTACGAGCTCAAGTGGGAGTTCGACGAGGACTCTCAGCATTATTATGTTTACTTTCCCGATGATCAGTAGTGGTGCCTAGTTGGGGATCGATCCAGGGCCTTGTCGCACGTTGGGTTCTTTTCTATTTTGGCGCCGTAGTCGGGCCATGAGTGTTTGTTTGATGGATGTTATTTATGTACTCTGATGTGACGTGGCGAGTGTAAGCCAACTATGTTATCTCCCCCTGTTATTATGTATTACATGGGATGTTGTAATGATTGCCTGACTTGCGACATTCCTTTCAATGCGGTTATGTCTCTAAGTCATGCCTCGACACGTGGGAGCTATAGCCGCATCGAGGGCGTTACACATGCCTCGTGGAGGCATAAGAACTTATGCTTGGAAAATGTGTTTTGTAATAATTAGCTTAAAGTTTTTGCGACCTCTTTTCCGTTTGCTTTATCATTATGTGTCGGCAGGGCCTAACCCGCGCGTACCTCAAGCACGGCCAGGTCATCTGGATTGCCAGGACGAGGACAGGGGGTGAGGGGCTACAGGGTCAGTTAGGCTCATGAGTAGCGATGCTCAGGAGTCCCCCTTGACGTGCAAACAACTTTGGAAAAGTGGCATGAGAGCAAGCCTTGGCATTCTGCATCGGCAGGGCCCGGCCCCGCGCATACCTCAGCCACCGTTGGGCGTCCGGATCGCCAGGACGAGACCAAGGGGTGAGGCGCTATGTGGCCAGTTTGTCTCCTAAGACGCGATGCTCAGGAGTCCCCCTTGACGTACGAACAACTTGGCAAAGGGAGTGTAGGAGCAAGCCTTTGTGTTCTGCGTTGGTAGGGCCCGACCCTGCGCATACCTCAGCCAACATTGGGCCGTCCATATCGCCAAGACGAGACCAGGGGGTGAGGGGCTACGTGGGCAGTTACGCTCCTGAGGCGCGATGCGCAAGAGTCCCCCTTGACGTACGAACAGACCATCATACCTTTCCTCGCCGAGCCCTCGCTCGGGAGGGGTGTGTGAAGACCAGCTCCATGGGACCTAGTAGGGTGGCGTATGCCAGGCGTGACCTGAGCGTAGCCCCTGTGCCCAGGCCCCTCGCGCTACCCTCTCGAGGGAGAGCAGTGCGGTAAGGCTAAGCATTGAGCCCGGAGGCTCCCTGAGGTTGCTACAGCCGCGAGGCCACCCGCAGTTGTTTATCACCAGCATGGAGCATGGTGCTTCCGATCTTTCACGGGCATAGCCACTCCTTGGCAGTGTCGACTGCCATCGCGGAGCATGGTGCTTCTACTAGTACGTGGGAGGGGGCTCCCTCTGAGGAGAGGCCCTAGGGCGTGTACAGCCCCGCCCTGACATGTGGCTTGCACGGCAGAGCTAGAGGAGGTGCGTATGGGCACTCGTGAGCCAGCACGAGACTCACGAGGCCCTACCTCAAGGTGGGTTGCGCTTGAATTTGATTATGAACACTTGTGTCAGTCCTGCAAAATGGTTAGGAAACCTGTGCCGAGTGAATCTCCTGAGGTTATTCTATGAGAAGGCTAGACACCAATGACCCTAGGAGGTGACATGAACGGGGCCGGCCCACCAGACAGAGCTCAGCCGTTGGGTTTATCGACACTGCAGGGATGGACCCGAGCACAAACGTCGTGCCCAGTCTTCTCATGCAAAGGTCCTAAAGAAAAACAAACGGTGCGCGACTCCCATGGCGACGAGGCACCAGGTCGTGCGCCCTCACTTGCCTCCCATGATTAGCTCATGCGAGAACAAGGCACCAAGGGCCATGGGAGGTGACGTACATGGGTGCTGGCCCACGAGCCAGAGCTCAGCCTCCTGGGTTTAGCGATGCTGCAGGGACGGACCCGAGCACAGACACCATGCCAGCCCTTAATCCTGAGGCGGTCATGGGTGGGCTCGCAAGGGCGTGAGACGTTCTTGGCGACGAAGCACCGAACAGGCAATTGATGATTTTAAGGCAACTCATAGGGAAAGGTAAACCAGTTCTGGTGAATGCAAGAAGGATACATGCCACAGGGACGGAACCACACGGCTTGGGGATAGTGCAGCCCGAGGGGCGCACCCAACTGAACAAACTAAAAGATGTCACCTAGCACCATTGCTGAAGAAGTGTTGGGGTAGCTAAAGGCGCTGTTGCTGAAGTCGCTCCTCATGAGCCACCTTGGCCCTGAGCCTCGGGAGGCTCCGGGGGTCCGGTGGGCTCGTGAGGATCCATTTCCATCTCTGCCAGGATTACCTGGTGCCTATCCTCCCGATTAGCGAGGACGTCCCGCATTCGGCACTGAGATGCAATAGCTGCGCTCAGCAAGTCGAAGGGCATGCGGACATAGATGTGAGGGCGACCCTCGCATCGGCCAACACGGGACGGCCAGAAGAGCTCCTGAGACGCGGCCCTGTTGAGCCCTGGGATGTTGACGCAGACGCGCATATCCTCGTCCTCGCCAAGGCGAGGAGCCGCGCCTGGCGGTCGGCGGCGATCGCCCCGTATGATCCTTGCCTCTTGAGTCTCCCTAGCTGCCTTGCTGATGAACTCTTGTGCGCCTGGTGCCTCGCGTCCTGTGGTCTCTCCTTGGAAGCGTGTCGTGAAGCATGCCTCCACATGGTGCCCGAGTGCCTCCCTTGTGATGTTGGCCAGGTCAGAGGCCCTCTAGAGGAGAGCCCCCGAGCCCAACCTGAGGGGGGCGCCGGGCTCGCCATCCTATGCGATAGGTGAAGGCGCCCCGTCATCGGGCATGATGCTCAATGCGGCACCGTCAGACGCCTCCTCCTGAGATCCCTGAACCAGCAGGTGCTTCTTGTCTTGGGAGCGACCTCAGGAGGGAGGGCATCACCCTCGTCTTTAGGGTTCTCGACCGCTGCAGCTTGGTAAGAATGCTCAAGAGAGCACACTGCATCCTTTTCTTTGCAGGCGACCGTGATGATGCCACCGCTTCCTAGCATCTTGAGGACATTGTAGTCGTGGTGTGTCGCCGCCACGAACTTGGCTAGAGCTAGGTACCCGAGAATTGTGTTGTACGGTAGGCGAATGTCGGCAACGTCGAAGTCGATGAGCTCACCGTGGTAGTTGTCGCGCTTGCAGAAGGTGACGAGGAGGCGTACCTGCCCAATTGGGTGCATGGAGCCGTCGGTCACTCCTGAGAAAGGCTTGGTAGGCTGGAGCTGGTAGTATGGCACATGGAGCCTATTGAACGTCTGGACAAAGAGAACATTGAGTCCCGCTCCGCCATCGATAAGGGTCTTGTTGACGAGTTGATAACCCACAAGTATAGGGGATCGCAACAGTTTTTGAGGGTAGAGTATTCAACCCAAATTTATTGATTCGACACAAGGGGAGACAAAGAATATTCTCAAGTATTAGTAGTTGAGTTGTCAATTCAATCACACCTGAAAGACTTAATATCTGCAGCAAAATATTTAGTAGCAAATTAGTATGGAAGTAATGGTAATGGTGGCAAAGTAACAGTAGCAGTTTTGTAGTAACTGTAACAGTGGCAAAGGAGAAGTAACTAAGCAAAGATCAATATGTGAAAAGCTCGTAGGCAATGGATCAGTGATGGATAATTATGTCGGATACAATTCCTCATGTAACAGTAATAACATAGGGTGACACAGAACTAGCTCCAGTTCAGCAATGTAATGTAGGCATGTATACCGAATATAGTCATACATGCTTATGGAAAAGAACTTGCATGATGTCGTGGAATTATCACGACAGATGTCCTAGTGTGCGGACTTAGTCGTGGAGCCATCGCGACTAGGTTAGCTTAGAGGGGTTAAACTGGACAAACGACATGGGGAGTTTATACTGGTTCTGCCCCTTGTGGTGAAGGTAATAGCCTATGATCCAGTTGTGGTGGAATTGATGGGGTCTCGATAACCAGGGAGTGAATCCGCTTTGCCTAGTTCTCGAGTTGTTGTTTCTTGTCCCTGAACCGCCGCCGGGTCGTCCCTTTATATACACAGGTTGACGCCCGGCGGTTTACAGAATCCCGAGGCCGGCTCATACATGTGTCCAGCTCGGTTCGTACCTTTTCCTATCTTACAATACAAATTACATATCTCATGGTGGTTTACGTCTATGGGCCCTAATCCGCCCTTGGGCTCTGGGCCTTTAAGTCTCTGTAGTAAAGCGCCATACTCCTTGTCTTCATGGGCTTCAATACGGATGATTCCTTGTGAGTATAACCTGACCCCTCCTAGGTGGTTTATACTCAGTAGTTATATCCCCAACATTAGGCCCCAGATTGATTTGAACTTGTTCTTGTCAATCTTCAACTTAGAAAAATTCCATTTTGAACATCTTCATGTTAACCTTGTAAACCACCATGACATCATCTTCACATGAACTTTTAAACCGCCGTGACGTCATCATCTGAGATCGTAATAAATCGCCATGATGTCATCTGCTTATTAAAACCTGTAAATACTTCCCTTTTATTAATTAACCCCCGAAGACCGAGGCAACAACTATATCACATCCATTTTTTGGGTTCCTTGATTCCCGCACCTATTACTTATCCCTTTGCCTTATAAATAGGACTAGGGGTCAATTTTTCCTTTTCCCCTTTCGTGCCTCTTCTCATTATCGTCTTCCTCGCGTCGCCTCAATACTCGAGCACAGCCGCCACCATCGAATTTCGCCTTTGCTCCAATAATGGCCGCTGCATCAACCTGATTCAATTAGAAAAACGCGGCGCCTCTCCGCTACTCCTTCAACCTCTGTAAGTCTTCTTTCCCTCTTCCCCAGATCTACTACTAGGTTTTCAGTGTTCTTAGGTGTTCGTCGGCGTTTGTCAATGTTCTTCACTTCTACCTTGCTGCCACATTAGACTTGATAAAACTTGATATTCTCCCTGCACGGCTGTAGCTACAGTCTGTTTTTCCTCATCATAGCATCCCTTCTTCAGTAGACAGATCCCATTTGGTTTTTAGCTGTTCCGCTGTCACCTTTTAGGGCTTTGGAATTTTCTCCTTTTTAGAACTGCAGTAGATCCAGAATTATAATGTCAACTTGCAAAACCTGTTTGTGCAATACTTAGCAATTTCTCAGATCTATAACTTCCACACCATTGTAGGCGGTTTAACCTTTAGAAATTGATAATCCACCAGGTACCATTAGCCCTCTCTTAAACCGCCAACTCGAACTTAACATCAGTATCTGGTTTATCAGGTACATATGTTTCGATATCTCCTTTCCCCGGCCTGATGCCGGTTTATGCATATCAGTCATGAATCATAAATCGACTTTGATCCTCTTTTCCAGTTTGTCCTCAAAATGGCCAAATAGTTCTATGCTTGCAATTGGGTCCCTTCCCGGGTTACTAAAGAGCAACTGACTGGGTACATTTTCACTGGCGCTTTACCAAGCAAAGAAAACATCCACTGGCGGGTCCCTGGTTCCGAAAATCCACCTGAGCCCCAAGATGTAGAAGTGATTGTATTTACTGATCATCTGAATCGAGGTTTTAGCCCTCCCGGATCAAAGTTCTTCCGTGACGTGCTTGCTAGCTTCCAGATCCACCCTCAAGATATCGGACCAAACTCCTTGTCCAATATTTGCAATATTCAAGTGTTTTGCGAGGTTTATCTGCAAGAAGCGCCTATTGTTGAATTCTTCAGAGGCTCCTTTTACTTAAACCGTCGTACTGAGTTTACGGATGGGCCTAATACTGAACTTGGCGGAGTAACAATTCAGAAAAGGAAAGATGCCAATTTTCCTCACGCCAAACATCACAGCCACCCCAAGGACTTGAATCAGACTTGGTTTTACTGCCGAAACACAGCTCCTGATGATGAAAATCCTCTACCGGGTTATCATGCCCACCGGCTTACCAGCTAACATCCATTTCCCCAACTACTTACTGCAAAGGAACGAGCCAAATACGCACCACAACTTTCAAAGCTCCGAGCCTTTATGGCAAAAGGTTTAACTGGCATCGACCTTGTCCGTTGTTGGGTTTCTTGGAGTATCTTACCCTTAAGCCGTCGCACCGGTTTAATGTGTGAGTACATTGGGGATGTCAAAGACCCTAAGCGGCACACTAATATTCAGCTATCTGACGATGAGATTACTGAAGCTGCCAAAAAGATGTTGGATGAACCGATATCTGAGTGCAGCAAGACAGGGCTTAACCCCTTTTACGTCTCCAATAAACCGCCAGCTGTAAGATTTGCATCCTTCTTGTCTTAATCTGCCCTCTTTTAAATACTTCCTCACAACCTTTTGTTCATATTTGCAGGGTAATTACCCATTCTGGAAAAGGAAGCCGCAGGATAAACCGGCGAAACCGCAAGATAAACCAGCGAAACCGCAGGATAAACCGGTGAAAACTCCTCGCCCTAAGACCAGAGTTACGAAGAAACCAACAAAGAAGAAAACTGCCGAATCCCCTGGCCCGAATAATGATGAAGATCTTGATGATCCGGATTCAGAGGTAGAACTTGATTCTCTTGGTTCTTTTTATACATCTTATTGACAATGATCGTTACCAGGATGATGCGGAAGCCAGTGATGCTGGTGATGTAGAAGTAATTACTCTTTCTTCTGACTCAAATCCTCTACCTACACCCAAAATCCTGAGCAGTCCAGAAAGTAAAATTTTCACACCTTCTCGCTTATTCAGAGCCGCACTTTCTTTTGAAGACATGGTGGCATGAAGCTCGCCGCACGACCCGACATAGCGGCTAAGTGGTTACCTCCTCCGGTTTACCGGACACCCCGGTTCAAAAACACCGTCAAGAGGTCTCTTGTACTTCTGATATACCTTGTCCCAAGGCGGGTTATTTCCGATATCCTCTTAATTCGTTAGACTCAAATTACCAGGGAACCTCCCATTCATCTTCTGGCGATTCAACATGGACGAAACTTCCAACTCTTAAAACAGTTCCTGGGTGAGCAGATTTTGCTAATCCATCATACCTTTATATTTTAACCTTTACTCTATTCTGATGCATATTTTTTTATCTTTCCAGGGCCAAAGCCAGAGCCAGAAAGAAAGCCAAAGTGAACCCACTAGCTGAAGACCCCAGTCGTAACGAACCGGAAAGAACTCCTGAACCATCAAATCCAGATGTGGCAATATTCCGTATGATCCGCCGATACCGGATCAAGCAACTGAAGTTGAACACATGGATGCTGATCCAATGGCTCATGCTGATGATCCGCCGAGCCCAGCCAAAGGTGCTGTTGATCCACCAAGCCCAGCCAAAGGTGCTGCGGATGAAGTTGTCATTACGGGCACTGGTCACACCTCTCCTGGCTACCCCATAGCCTTATCCAAACATAGCGCCAAAGAGGAAAAAACTGCTCTGGACAACGGTAAGTGGAAAACTGATTTATCAAGCTATGTCCACCTCGACGCTCAAGAGCTGCATTCTGGATACTTAAACCGCCTGTAAACAAGCCGTGACTATGAAGCCGGTTTAGTAGGCCTGATGAAGGAATGCTATGAGGTAATTTTTGTTCAAACTTTTCATAAATATCCCTTCCTTCTGATTTATTGATAATATCAACTCCGGTGTAGCCCCCAAGGGCCGGTTTATCTCTTCAAGATGATCCCGGACTTTATAGAATAATAAATTAACTTCACCTGTGTAGCCCCCAAGGGCCAGTTTATCTATCCAAGATGAACCGGGACTTCATGTTGTAAGGCCTACCCTTCTTGTTCAATACCTTTAGATTCTGGTTTATCATCCCAAGAAAAAATTCACAAGTGTGTTGTTTGAGAAATTAGGCATTAGCCCCCAAGTGCCAAGATTAATACTTGTATTGAGCCTTGGGACTTTACCATTTTGTTGAGAAAAAGCTATAGGCATTAGCCCCCAAGTGCCAAGTATATAACTTGTTATGTGCTTGGGACTTAAAACATGCACTACCAACTCATTAACTGTCTCTTCCAAGCCGATCTGAGCAAAAAAGAATCTCAAATTCCTAATCTTCAAGAAAATATCAAGTCCCAGCAAGCAGAAACTTCCAAGGCAAAAGACGAGCTGACCAGCACCTTAACAGCCATGGAACAGTTGAAGGAAAACTTCAAAAAGGAGCGGGCAGGATGGGATGCTGAAAAAGCAACTTTGGTGAAACGGGCGGAAGATGCTGAAGCAGCCCTTAATCCAGTAGTGGAAGAACTGACCGGTTTGAAGCAACAAGTCAATGCTATGACCACTGTTGTCTTTAGTAAATATCCTCTTCATAAGCTTTTAAATAACAACCTCCATGATATTGCCAGTTTACTAATGTTTGACCATTGCAGGTAGTCGCGTTGCTCATCTTGCCTCAGATATGCGTAAAAAATTGAAGGCTGCTTATATGTTGATAGAGCAATTATATTCCGACGCTCAACGGGTCATCTGCACAGCTTCACATAATAAACCGCCCCCAACTTTGATCAAGGAGACACTGGAAAAATTATCCATGATGCCTGCCCGTATTGAGGAATTGAAAAGATCAGCTGCTAGGGCTGGTGCTCTTACTGTATTGACTCGGGCCAAGGCATGGATATCTGATCTTGATCCATCTGACGTAGGCGATGGTTATCCAAGCATCAAAGAAGACGGGTCAGAGTTTGATAATGATGATCTCAGGGCCATAACAAGGGAAATGCGTCCACTAGCGAGCAAACTAGCTGAAGACACCGATTTGTCATTTTACCAGTCGGTTTATGATGCCGCCAACAAGCAGCTTAGTGCGCCAACTTATGATGTGCAAGAACTTATCCCTCCAATCCGTAAGCACACCTACGCCCCTGATGTTGAACCGTCCACCCTTATAAATGATGAAGCTGTGTTCGGAGCTTTAACTGGGATCGATTGGTCAACCATTGACTTCCAGCCACTAGGTGGAGAGGAGGAGGATGAACCAACGCAGAACGATCCACAGTCTTCACAACAGCCCGGTGAAGGGTCATGATCCAGAAGCCGGTTTAGCTTCTGCACACTGCAATACGTGTGACCAACAATTATCCTTTTGGGCATCAAAGCGCCTTGTAATAGGCTAGTTGAAAAACTTCTTTGATTTGTTTGCCATCGTGCACTTCTGCATAACATTGTTAATCCGTCATGATTGTGCTATGTCTGCTTATGTGCCTTAGCAACTTTATGCAATCCAGTTTTTGCATATAATAGACTGAAAATTGTCATGGCCGTTTACCGCCGGACGGGTCATAACGCCCAATATAAAGCCAGGGTTTACAACCAAGGCTACAAGGATAATTAAATATGAAATATATCATACCTGTGATATTGAATCACATGGTTGGTTGACCAACTTTGTTGTACTAAGGGTGATAACCCAAATCTGGAGCACTGATAACCCCCACCATGCTTTGCTGGTTTATAACGAAGCCATGCCGGGTTACAATAAACACCGAATGATCATCCTGGCAACTTATAGTCAAAGCCAGGCCGAGTTAAAAAACACCGGTTTATAATTGGCTGTGTACTAACAATTTATAGTTGAAAGCCAAGTTGGGTTAGCAAACACCGGGTTATGTTGACGACTTATAGTCAGGCCGGGTTAATAGATGCTGATTTATCATAAAACCTTATCAAAGGAGAAAAGACTTTGACAAATAAAAGCAAATGAAAACTTGTAGTCTAGGCTTTTCAAGGGCTGCCAGGCCCAAATTCGAGGCTTTTCATGGGCTGCCAGACCACTGAGTTAAAACAATTTACAAAGCCTTTTAAGATGGACCTCACATTAACCAATCGTTGTTTTAACTTTGACAAGTTCAGGATCTGTATAAGATTGACTTATCAAATGTTCGGCGGGTCATACCAGGATTATCTGGGCGGAGTGACTTACTTGATGAAGGTAGGTTAACCCGGGGTTTTAGGTGAATACACCTCGCTTCCAAGCCTGGCTTGATAGCCTATTACGAGGGTCCTTAAAAACTCTTTGTTGTTGTGCACAAAGAGCCCCCAGGTAACATTTTGAGCTGTGCTTGGTGGGTGCCTATGTTTGAGCTGTGCTTGGCAACAAACTCTCTTTGGCCCCTTGGGTATGAAGCGCCTAAGCTTTGTTGTGGTTTTATAAGCCGATATAATGGATAATCAGAACTCTGCTTTATAAGCAGAAGCCCCCATGTAACCAAGAAATCTTTGAAGGAAAAACGGCAGAGGCCCCACTTTAGCAAGGATGCCAGTTTATTATAGTGATCATAATATATACATTGTCAAAAATATGTACATAATAGGAGCCTGTGGCTCAGGTGTAGTAGGGCCGAAGATGAGCAATATTCCACGGCCAGCGGGTCTCCTCCTCTGATTTACGTGAGTCCTTGTGCTCTCAAACATCAATAAGGTAGTATGACCCATTGTTGAGATTCTTTCTGACCACAAATGGTCCTTCCCAAGGTGGGGATAACTTGTGCATATCGGTCTGATCTTGGATGAGCCGAAACACTAAGTCGCCTTCTTGAAAAGTTCTGGTCTTAACCCGGCGGCTATGATAACGCCGTAGGTCTTGCTGATAAATCACCGAGCGAGCCGCCGCTATGTCCCGTTTTTCATCTAACAGGTCCAATGCTTCCTGGTGAGCTTGTTTGTTGTCCACTCCAACATAAGCTGCTACCCGACGCGAGTCATGGCGAATATCACTGGGAAGAACTGCCTCTGCCCCATAAACCATGAAGAAAGGCGTATAACCCGTAGATCGATTGGGGTTGGTGTTATTGCTCCACAATACAGAAGGCAACTCTTCCACCCAACAACCCGGCGTCCTCTTCAAAGGAACCATAAGCCGGGGCTTGATGCCCTTCAAGATTTCCTGATTAGCTCTCTCAGCTTGACCATTAGACTGGGGGTGAGCCATTGATGACACATCGAGCCGGATGTGCTCTCGTTGACAAAAGTCCTCCATAGCGCCTTTGGAGAGGTCTGTGCCATTATCTGTTATAATTTTGTGTGGAAAACCAAAGCAGAAGATCACCTTCTTCATGAATTGAACCGCCGTGGCTGCATCACACTTTCTAACTAGCTCCGCCTCAACCCACTTAGTGAACTTATCAACGGCCACCAAAAGGTGGGTCTTCTTATCTTTGGACCGCTTGAAAGACCCTACCATATCAAGCCCCCAAGTAGCAAACGGCCAAGTGATTGGAATCATCCTTAGCTCTTGAGCCGGAACATGAGCTCAGCGTGAAAACTTTTGACAACCGTCACACCTTTTCACCAAGTCCTCAGCATCAGCATGAGCCATCAGCCAATAGAAGCCGTGTCAAAAAGCTTTAGCCACCAAGGATTTTGAATCGGCATGGTGACCACAGTCGCCTTCGTGGATCTCACGCAAAATCTCACACCCTCTTCAAGAGAAACGCAGCGCTAAAACGCCCCCGAGACGCTACAGTGATGTAACTCGCCATTATGAATAGTCATGGACTTGGGTCGCAGGATTATCTGTCTGGCCAAAACTTCATCCTCCGGTAACTCGCCCCGGTTCATATACGGCAAATATGGAACCGTCCAATCCGGAATAATATGAAGACCCACCACTAACTGAGCCTCCGGATCAGGAATATCCAAGTCCTCCTCTGTAGGTAACTTGACTGCCGGATTATGCAAAACATCTAGAAAGGTATTGGGCGGCACCAGTTTACGCTGAGACCCCAACCGGCTTAAAGCGACTGATGCTTCATTTTTGCGCCGATCAATGTGCTCAACCTGGTAACCCTTGAAGTGACCAGCAACAATATCCACCTCTCGTCGATAAGCCTCCATGAGTGGATCCTTAGAATCCCAAGTACCAGAGACTTGCTGAGCCACCAGATCAGAGTCCCCAAAGCATCATACTCGGCTTAAGTTCATTTCCTTAGCCACCCAAAGATCTTGGACCAAGGCCTCGTACTCAGCTGAATTGTTAGTACAGGGAAACATTAAGCGGAGAACATAATGAATTTTATCACCTCGAGGGGAAGTAAGGACAACTCCAGCCCCCGAGCCCTCCAATTGCCTGGACCCGTCGAAGTGGATAGTCTAGTACGTGTTATCCGGTTTATCCTCTAGTGCCTGTAACTCCGTCCAGTCATTGATGAAGTCCACGAGCGCCTAGGACTTGATGGCCGTTCGAGGCATATATTTCACCCCGAGAGGTTCGAGCTCAATAGCCCACTTAGCAAACCGGCCTGTTGCCTCCCTGTTTTGGATGATATCCCCCAACGGAGCGGAACTGACCACCGTGATGGGATGGCCTTGAAAGTACTGCTTAAGCTTCTGGCTTGCCATAAAAACCCCATACACAAGCTTCTGCCAATGTGGATATCTCGACTCAATGAGCACTTCACTGATATAATAAACCGGCCGTTGAACCGGATATTCCTTCCTAGCCTCCTTGCTCTCTACTACAATGCCCACGCTGACAGCCCGAGTGTCGGTGTCAAAACCGGCGGATCTCGGGTAGGGGGTCCCGAACTGTGCGTCTAGACGGATGGTAACAGGAGAAAAGGGACACGATGTTTTTACCCAGGTTCGGGCCCTCTCGATGGAGGTAAAACCCTACTCCTGCTTGATTAATATTAATGATATGGGTAGTACAAGAGTTGATCTACCACAAGATCAGAGAGGCTAAACCCTAGAAGCTAGCCTATGGTATGATTGTTGTCCGTCCTACGGACTAAAACTCTCCGGTTTATATAGGCACCGGAGAGGGCTAGGGTTACACAGAGTCGGTTACAATGGGAGGAGATCTACATATCGTATCACCAAGCTTGCCTTCCACGCTAAGGAAAGTCCTATCCGGACACGGGACGAAGTCTTCAATCTTGTATCTTCATAGTCCGGGAGTTCGGCCAAAGGTCATGGTCCAGCCATCCGGACACCCCCTAATCCAGGACTCCCTCAGTAGCCCCTGAACCAGGCTTCAATGACGACGAGTCCGGCGCGGAAATTTGTCTTCGGCATTGCAAGGCGGGTTCCTCCTCCGAATACTTCATAGAAGATGTTGAACACAAGGATAGTGTCCAGCTCTGCAAAATAAGTTCCACATACCACCGTAGAGAGAGTAATATCTGCACAAATCTAATATGCTGACGTATTCCATAGCGTGATGTCATGCCACAGCCAAGCCTTCATTTGAATCGTTTTACTATCCCACCTCAGCGCATTTAGCGAGGCGGTTTCCTCGGCACGTCTTGTTAAAGCAGAGATCGTGCCCCCTTATTCCGGGATTCTCATCAATACGGGCGTGGGTAACCCAACCGTGCCATTGGTGTGGCTAAGTATGCTCCTAAGTATGCTCCGTTGGACCGGAACTGGAGTGCGGCGAACCCTTATCTGGATTTGGCGGCAAGTGTCGCGGACGCGACCGAACACTTCTGGGGTCTGGATGACCATAAATTGGAAGAACTATTTTGGTCGCAGTTCCATAATCCAGAGCGCCCACTTTCAGTGTCCGACCGTTTGGCCGCTTGGGCGGAGCTGAACAGGTTGTCCGCACTTGCTATGAGGTACGTCGCGAGTCGTCTGTGGCCGGAATAGCCAGAGCCGAAGAGTTATTTTAGCTTGGTGCAGCAGTTCCTTGGTTTGGTGCCGCATGTTGATGCAATGAAGAGATCAGTGTGCATAGAGGGTGCACAGATGGCTCTTGCCCGTGTCAAGACATACTGGGCGGATATGAAGGCCAGTGTTGTTGCATCCCGGGATTCGTACGAAAGCTGAGTACCTGCCAAGCACTACTTTGAGGAAGTTCTTCAGGGCGCTCGTTTAATAGAGACGCAGTGCTCGAAGGATGTTGTGTTCGAATAACATGTGCTTTTGTAAACAATATTTTGATAGGATGTAAAAGCTTTTTATACTTGTGCTTTCAAGAATTATAATGCCTCATATGCGGCCATTAATGTATATGTCGATATAACCTGAAAGATGGCAGTCGTTGGCTTCAGCCCCCACGCATATAATGCGGGGGTGTTCGCAAAAGGCGCCTTTTCACACTTGATCCAACGTCTTGGTCCTATAAAGGAGGTGATAGCGCAGCGACCTAGGCAACCGGACTATAATGCTTTATCACTTTCACTTAGCCATAGGAGTTTGACAGTGGGGCTACTGAATAGCTCCTAGGGGCACCACGCTCGCTCAAATTCGGGGCGCGTGTATGCCTGACCGGGAAACGGCCCTTCGTTAATGCGGAGGAATCCTAAAGATTCCGGCAAGTCATCGAGTGGTTGACCAGTCTCTCGCTAGATCATGACAGTCAGTTTTTGGCTTTCTCTACTGAGGTGCTCGCTTGGCCGAACCAGGGCACAATTGCAGTAGTTCTCCTGGTGCCGCCTTAGCCGATAGAGCGGAACGTAAGGCAGCAAAACACAGGAGCCGGGCAAACCCAACTTTTGACCAAAGACATGATTCGGAGCTGATGCATATAAGGCCAAACTCGCGACGCCGAACACTCCCTAAGGTATTCGGTCTTTATGAAGACAGGCCGAACAAAAGCCCTTGGTAAAAAAGCCCCTGGTGTCCAGGTACGCGCAAAATTCTGGCGTGGCCACATGCCAAGACGCCAGCCTCCTCCTTGGTTATAGCAAAAACCAGGGGATGTTATCAACAAGAGACAGTAAAAAAGGTTTATGCAGGGTCTTAATCTAAAAAGAATCCTTGAAACGGGTCCCTACTACACATCTGCGCCTGTGTCTCCATTGTGCCGTATCCTGGGCGGGTGTAGCATAGTGTTTGTCTGCAAAAGGGAGGAACTTAGTGGAAAACAATCGTGCGAGAAATCGATGTTTAAAATAAACAAAGGATAATACAAAAAATGGGGATAATTGAGATTCATTGTCTCCTAGTGTAAATGCGCGGAGCCCCTTGTACAGGGTTATGTGGCTATTAAGCCTTTGTATGCTTGCGCCAAACTCATCGAGCTGTGTCCGGGGTCTTTAACGACTTGTTTAGGTGCTCTAACTAGTAGAGCTGGTTTAGTGCGCGGCTGTCGAGGCAGCCGCACCATCGTCCGCGCTCGGGTGACACTTGATGTTTCCCATTAATGAGATGATGCCTCGTGGACCGGGCATTTTGAGTGTAAGGGATGCATAATGCGGTATTGCGTTAAAGCGAGCGAAAACTTCACGTCCCAGTAGTGCTTCATAGAGACTTATGAATGGGGCGATGTGGAAGGTTAGCTTTTCGCTTCGGAAGTTGTTGGGGGAGCCGAACATAACTTCTAACAAGAGGGAACCCATGCAATGGGTATCTGGGCCTCGCGTGACCCCTTGAAAGGAAGTGTTGCCATGGCTAATTATTGCTGGGTTTATCCCCATTTTGCGGATTGTGTCCTGATATAGCAGCTTTAGGTCACTGCCGCCATCCATTCGGATCTAAGACCAAGGCAGTCCAGCCTGCGTTACGGATACCTCGAGAGTAATCCTGATGGCCGAAGGTGATTGGTTGTAACAACCAGTGGCGGGACTCCTCTGGGACAGGTCGTATGGCGCGTATCTCCGTAGGCGCCACTCTACTTTTCCCTTTTGTCACATGAAGTGAATTTACTGTTTTGACTTCTTGTGGGAACTTCTTTTGTTCTCCGGTGTTCTTCTTGTGAGGTTTGTCGTTGTCCTCGCTTGGTATGTTGAGCCCCTTGCGTTGAGTCTGTTGGATTGTTTGAAGACCCAACAATCTCGGTGGGTGTGGTTTGCAGGCCTCCCGGGAGTACTGTGGATTTGGCATATTTTATCCATGTTTTTGTTGAGGTTAGATAGCTCATCCCTATTATCCTTGGGGGGCGGCCTTTTCTGATTCTACCGAGAGCTTTTGAATCCGGCGTTGACTGTCGTGCTCTTCGGGCTGTTATCCTTGATCTGGTGCCGTTCTTTGATACGGTGCGGTTTCCGGTTTCCATCTGTGACTTCGGATGTACTTGGGTCGCTGGTGCTGCTTCTTGCCAACCAGCTATCCTCTCCTGCGCAAAAGCGGGTCATGAGGCTTGTTAATGCGGCCATTGATCTTGGCTTTTCTTGGCCAAGGTGTCTGGCGAGCCATTCGTCTCGAACGCTATGCTTGAAAGCTGCTAGGGCTACGGCGTCCGGACAGTCGACTATTTGATTCTTTTAAGTAAGGAATCTGTTCCAGAGTTTCCGGGCTGACTCTCCGGGTTGTTGAGTTATATGACTTAGATCGTCTTCATCCGGAGGTCGGACATAGGTCCCTTGGAAATTTGCCCGAAAAGCGTCCTCGAGCTCCTCCCAACTTCCAATGGTGTTTTTGGGAAGGCTTTTAAGCCAATGTCGGGCTGGCCCTTTGAGCTTGAGGGGTAAGTATTTTATGGCGTGGAGGTCTTCTCCTCTAGCCATGTGTATGTGGAGGATATAATCCTCAATCCAGACCCCAGGGTCTGTTGTTCCGTCATATGCCTCTATGTTTACGGGCTTGAATCCCGCTGGAAATTCATGGTCTAGCACCTCATCGATGAAACATAGGGGATGCGCGGCGCCCCTATATTTCAGTGTGCCGCGATGTTCGGATATTTGTTGCATTGCATTGCTGAAGAGAGCTTGCTTTCTTGGCCCATCTTTTTGATTCGAATCCTTGTGTGGATCGCATGCCGGATTAAATGCCGCGCCCTTTGCCGCCCGATGTCGGTCATTTGGGTCATCTATTCGACCTGGTGGCTTCCTTGTTTTTTGGCCGTGTGGGCTCTAAGGCCTCTTCATCAAATTCTGGTAGTAATTTTCGTTGCGGATATCTCTTTGTGTTGGGAATGTCGCCGTACTTGTGTGCGGTGTTGAGTACTCTATCCCATCTGATTCTGAGTGCCTCTTCCGCTGTTCTGAGCTTTCGCTTCTGCTTTTTCAGGCTACGTGCCGTGGCGACAAGCCTTTGGTGGAGGTTATTCTTCTCGAATAATTTGTCCGGCGTGAGGTCGTCCGGACTATTATTTTCGCCGGGGACGGGATGTTTGGTTTGTTCATCCAATTTGCCCTGTTCGGATAGCTGCTCTATGGTATGTTCATCGTCCTCCGGTTCATCCTGCTCTATGGCTGGATCTCTGTCGAGGTGGGGTTTGGCGCGGCGTTTCCGACGCCGCTTTGATTGCTTTTCGAGGGAATGATCCCTCATTGCACCCTTTTGATCCTCGTCTTTGTTTCTTTTAGTTGTGTCCACCATGTATACACCGTGAGGTGAGGTGGTTGTCCAGTGCCCTATAGGCACTGGTTCTTGGTCATCTCCTTCATCGGCGTCCATACCGTCGATGTCTTCGGAGTCGAAGTCGAGCATGTCGGTTAAATTGTCGACAGTGGCTACGAAGTGGGTGGTGGGTGGGTTTCGAATTTCTTCGTCGTCCGCATCCCAACCTTGCTGACCATAGTCTGGCCAGGGCTCCCCTAATAAAGAGAGAGACTTTAGTGAATTCAGGATGTCGCCAAAGGGCGAGTGCTGAAAGATGTCCGCGGCGGTGAACTCCATGAACGGAGCCCAATCGGGTTCGATCGGAAGGGGTGCGGAAGATTTGGAATTCGAAAAGGAGTCCGGCACCTTGGAGTCACAAGCTTCACAAAGGACAAGGCTGGTATTCGGCTTGATCGCCGTAGAGATTGCAGCCCATGATGTGGCGTCCAACCATCCGTCCCCGGTTGGCGCAGTCGGCTCCGAGCTAGGGGTCGGAGCGGACACCTGAGCGGCGCTCTGAGCATTGTCCGGCGGCAGAGCTAGAACATGCCCATCGTGACAGTGCGGCGCGCTCGGTCGTGGCTCGAATCCGTCGAAGATCAAGTCCCCGCGGATATCAGCCGTGTAGTTCAAATTTCCAAATCTGACCTGATGGCCAGGGGCATAGCTTTCTATCTGCTCCAGTTGGCCAAGTGAATTGGCCCGCAGTGCGGAGCCGCCGAACACGAAGATCTGTCCGGGAGAAAAGTCTCACCCTGGACCGCGTCGTGGTTGATGATCGAAGAATCCATCGGGCCTAAAGGTGACGACACAGAGGAACTCTCAATGAAAGCACCAATGTCGGTGTCAAAACCGGCGGATCTCGAGTAGGTGGTCCCGAACTGTGCGTCTAGGCGGATGGTAACAGGAGACAAGGGACACGATGTGTTTACCCAGGTTCGGGCCCTCTCGATGGAGGTAAAACCCTACTCCCGCTTGATTAATATTGATGATATGGGTAGTACAAGAGTTGATCTACCACGAGATCAGAGAGGCTAAACCCTAGAAGCTAGCCTATGGTATGATTGTTGTCCGTCCTACGGACTAAAACTCTCTGGTTTATATAGGCACTGGAGAGGGCTAGGGTTACACAGAGTCGGTTACAATGGGAGGAGATCTACATATCGTATCGCCAAGCTTGCCTTCCACGCCAAGGAAAGTCATATCCGGACACGGGACGAAGTCTTCAATCTTGTATCTTCATAGTCCGGGAGTCCGGCCAAAGGTCATAGTTCGGCTATCCGGACACCGCCTAATCCAGGACTCCCTCACCGAGCATTGACAGCCACATATAACAACAGCGGCTTATTATCGACCAGAGCAGCAAGGACAGGTGGCTTGGCTAACTGCTTCTTCAAATCCTCAAACGCCGCATTAGTAGCATCACTCCAGACAAAGTTGTCTGTCTTTTTCATCATCTGATATAAAGGGATCGCCTTATCCCCCAACCGGCTGATAAACTGGCTCAGGCTACAATACGACCCGCCAGACGTTGAACATCATTGATACACACTGGTTTAGCCAGAGACGTAATAGCCCTGATCTTTTCTGGATTAGCTTCAATGCCCCTGTTAGACACCAGAAAACCCAAAAGTTTTCCCGCCGGAACACCAAAGACGCACTTCATCGGATTAAGCATTATCTTATAAACCCGAAGGTTATCAAAGGTTTCCTTCAAGTCATCCATCAGTGTCTCCTTCTTCCCGGACTTCACCACAATATTGTCTACATAAGCATGAACATTGCGTCCAATTTGATCATGAAGACATTTCTGCACACATCGCTGATAAGTCGCCTGGGCACTCTTGAGCCCAAAAGGCATAGACACATAGCAGAAGGCTCCAAAGGGAGTTTTAAAAGCTGTTTTCTCCTGGTCCTTAACTGCCATATTGATTTGATGATAACCAGAATAAGCATCCAAGTAACTTAAACACTCACAACTCGCCATAGCATCAATGATCTGATCAATACAAGGGAGAGCAAAAGGATCAGCCAGACAAGCCTTGTTCAAGTCCGTGTAATCCACACACATGTGCCAAGTGCCATTATTGTTAAGCACCAGCACCGGATTAGCCAGCCACTCCAGATGAAAAATCTCAATGATAAACCCAGCCGCCAAAAGCCGGGCTACCTCCTCACTAGTAGCCTTGCGCCTTTCTTCATTGAAGCGGCGAAGAAACTGCTTGATCGGTTTAAACTTGGGATCAATATTGAGATTGTGCTCAGCGAGTTCCCTCGGCACACCTGGCATGTCAGAAGGTTTCCATGCAAAGATGTCCCGGTTCTCACGGATGAACTCGATGAGCACGCTTTCCTATATGAGATCCAGGTTAGTGCTGATACTAAACTTCTTGGATGAATCGCCAGGAACAAAATCAACCAGCTTAGTCTCATCAGTCGATTTAAACTTTGGGTCGGGTCACGCTCTGTGGTGGGCTTCTTCAGAGAAGTAATATCCGCCGAATCAACATTGTCCTTGTAGAACTTCAACTCCTCTGCCGCGCAAACCGACTCAGCATAAGCCGCATCACCCTCTTCGCAATCCAAAGCAATCTTACGACTCCCATGTACCGTAATGGTCCCCTTATGACCCGATATTTTGAGCTATAAATAGACATAACAGGGCCTTGCCATGAACCTGGCATAAGTCGGCCGTCCAAACATGGCATGATATGGGCTCTGGATTTTCACCATCTCAAAGGTTAAGGTTTCTGATCTGGAATCATGATCATCTCCAAACACGACCTCCAAAGCTATCTTACCAACCGGGTACGCTGATTTACCTGGTACCACACCATGAAAAACAGTGTTTGGCGGTTTAAGATTCTTATCCGCCAGTCCCATGCGACGGAAGGTTTCATAATACAGGATGTTGATACTACTCCCTCCATCCATGAGCACCTTGGTGAACTTATAACCTCCAACCTGAGGCGCCACCACCAAAGCCAGATGACCCGGATTATCAACCCGGGGTGGATGATCCTCTGTGCTCCACACAATGGGCTGCTCAGAACAACGCAAGTAATGGGGCACCACCGGTTCAACAGAGTTAACTGCCCTTTTGTGAAGCTTCTGATCACACTTGCACAAGCTAGTGGTGAAGACTTGGTACTGCCCACTATTCAACTACTTCGGGTGACTCTGATAACCCGACTGTTGTTGATTCCCCTGATTATTCTGCTGGTTGTAACCACCCTGGTTGTTCTGATTGCCCGGATTACCTTGGAATCCTGAGCTTGAACCGCCTCCGCCGTAACGTGGCTCATGAGACCCGGGACCTAAACCGCCAGATGGACCCTGATCATATCGGAAAAGATCGGAGTTTTTGAACTTTCACATAATGAAGCAATCCTTCCAGAGGTGCGTAGCTGGCTTCTCCTGCGTCCCATGCTTTGGGCAAGGCTGGTTTAATAGACGCTCCAGATTCATACCTGATCCGCCACTCCGTGGGGGCGGTTTACCCTTACGACGCTGGCCATTACCCTGTATGTTGGTGTTAGCCACAAAATCCAAACTATTATCTGCTTTATGCTTACCATTGTTCCCATGGCCAGCCAGATTGTGTTGCTGCCCCTTGGTGTTGCCGCTCTTCTTTCCTTTCCCCGGCTTTTCCTCGTCAGACTCGAGATCCTTGGTAATATCAGAGTCAGCATACTTAACCAAAGAGGCCATAAGTGTTCCCATGTCATTGCAGTGACGCTTGAGTCGTCCCAATTTCAACTTCAGAGCTTAAACCGGTAATTGCCCTCCAATGTTATAACTGCTGAATCAGCATTGATGTGGTCCGATGAATGCAAAATCTCCGAAACCCGACGCACCCAATGGGTTGTCGATTTGTTCTCTTCTTGAACACAAGTGGCTAGATCCACAATCGACATGGGTTGCTTGCACGTGTCCTTGAGATTCATTACAAATCGGGCTTTTAACTCGGCCCATGACCTAACGAAGTTAGCTGGCAAACTTTTCAGCCAAGTGTGAGTTGTTCCATCCAACATCATGGTGAAGTACTTAGCACATGCCGCTTCATCTATATCCAGCATCTCCATTGACATCTCATAGCTTTCAATCCATAACTTGGGGGGTAAATCAGCAGTGTAATTGGGTACCTTCCGCGGACCTTTGAAATCCTTTGGTAACCGCACATTACGTAGATCCGGAGTTAGACATGGCACCCTCCAAGTGCTGAAAGTAACACCTCGTTCCACCGAAGTCGTCGGACGAACTGGAGTGAGCTGACGGTCCCTGTGCTGCGCTGCTAACTCGGCTTCTCGACGCGCTATGCTGTTGTCCACCACATCCTGAGCATTTGCACCACCGCCCGCCGGGTTAGGCTTTCGAGGGGCATTACGGTTCCGCTCGCTGGTTGATACAGCCGGTTCATCAATGTGCCTGCTGTAACTCTGGCTCGGGCGTGGGGATGAATGAATCCTGTCTTGACTGTATGAATAAGCCTGCTGCTGAACCATAGCCGTTTGAAGAAGATCCCTGGCCCGTCATGTCTCAACCGCCACCGGAGAGTCGCCATCCATCGGAATAGCTGCCAATCATGACGCTGCAGCGATCATGTTATCCAACGGGGTTGGGAAGTGACCCGGCAGTGTTGGAACGTACTGAGGCGGGTCTTTATTTCGTCGAGGCGGGTCTGTTGCCCGTGGCTGATCCGGCACTACTGTCCCAGGTGCTTCAACCCGGTTTACCGCTGCCGGGTTATTGGTTCCTGCTCCTGGAGTGCCGAAGCGATTCCTTGCCTCATAAACTGTCGGTAGACGGGATAGGTGCCTTCTCCTCATCACGTCGTTTGAAGCGTTCTGATCCAACATGAGCCGATATTTTTCTGCTTGAATCCGCTGCGCCTGAGCATCCAAAGCGGCCCGCTCCTCAGCCATCCTAGTTTCCTCAGCGGCCATCTCCTCCTTAGCCTAAGCTATCTGATCTCACAATTTCTTGACCTTTGCATTATGCTCATCCCGATTATCTGGATTAACCTCTGCGGTCAACAACGTCGCCAGGGCGTCCAGTAAACTGGAGAAGACTTGAGCCGACGGGCGCGCGGGGCCTCCTGTCCCAGTTGCCAATCCGGAGATCATTGCCGCCGCAGCTGAGGATTGTGGCGCGGGCTGCGTACCGGCCATGAAGATCGCAACCCGATTTGGCGGTTCAAAGGGGTCCGGAATACTATCACCATTGGAACAGCCACTGAATCGGCCATCCTGCAGTTGGTACAATGACTCGGTCTCCCCGGTGGATGACTCACCATCGAAATAAACATCCGTCTCACCATTGGATACCGGTTCAGATTCTGCACCATGGATGAATCCTACGAATGCATGCTTCATGGCGGGCTAAACCCGGACATGGCTTGCATGTTGAGCCGTCTCGACGAGGTCAGTGCAGAAGTCCGGCTCAGGGCCCATTCATCGATCTTGCCAATGAAGACGTGAATTCCTCCAAAGGGGACACAATACCCGTACTCGACTGAGCCAGCGTTGGGGCCCCAGCCTGCGTCATCGATTGAGCCGACGTCGGGGCCCCAGCCTACTTGCCACGACGACTCTTGGTCATCCGGCCCACTGCATATACCTTGAGTCCTTCGAACTTGCCCTCCAAGAACTTGAAACCATCGTGCGATAGCCCCACGGTGGGCGCCAACTGTCGTGGAATTATCACGTCAGGTGTCCTAGTGTGAGGACTTAGTCGTGGAGCCATCATGACTAGGTTAGCTTAGAGGGGTTACACCGAACAAAGGACACGGGGAGTTTATACTGGTTCGGCCCCTTGCAGTGAAGGTAAAATCCTATGATCCAGTTGTGGTGGAATTGATAGGGTCTCGATAACCAGGGAGCGAATCCGCTTTGCCTAGTTCTCGAGTTGTTGTTTCTTGTCCCTGAACCGCCGCCGGGTCGTCCCTTTATATACACAGGTTGATGCCCGGCGGTTTACAGAATCCCGAGGCCGGCTCATACATGTGTCCGGCTCAGTTTCTACCTTTTCCTATCTTACAATACAAATTACATATCTCATGGCGGTTTACGTCTATGGGCCCTAATCCGCCCTTGGGCTCTGGGCCTTTAATTCTCTGTAGTAAAGCACCATACTCCTTGTTTTCATGGGCTTCAATACAGATGATTCCTTGTGAGTATAACCCGGCCCCTCCTGGGCGGTTTATACTCAGTAGTTATATCCCCAACACATAACATCTTTTGTCCTACCCTCACGTGGCAGTGAGGTCCTATTGGAAACTAAGGGATATTAAGGCCTCCTTCTAAAAGAGTGTCGGACCAAAGCATTCACACTTAGTGAATACATGAACTCCTCAAACTACGGTCATCACCGAGTGTGGTCCCAATTAATGTCACTTCGGGGTTGCCGGATCATAACACATAGTAGGTGACTATTGACTTGCAAGATAGGATCAAGAACTCACATATATTCATGAAAACATAATAGGTTCAGATCTGAAATCACAGCACTCGGGCCCTAGTAACAAGCATTAAACATGGCAAAGTCATAGCAACATCAATCTTAGAACATAATGGAAACTAGGGATCAAACCCTAACAAAATTAACTCGATTACATGGTAAATCTCATCCAACCCTTCACCGTCCAGCAAGCCTACTATGGGATTACTCACGCACGGCGGTGAGCATCATGAAATTGGTCATGGAGGATGGTTGATGATGATGATGGCGACGGATTCCCCTCTCCGGAGCGTCGAATAGACTCCAGATCATCCATCCCGAGGAAGATTAGGGCTTGGCGGTGGCTCCGTATCGTAAAACGCGACGAACCCTTCTTTCTAATTTTTTTTCTCCCCGAAAGTGAAGATGGAGTTGGGGTTGAGGTCGGTGGAGTCCTAGGGGGCCCACGAGGCAGGGGGCGTGCCCCGGGGGGCGCCCTGCACCCTCGTGGATAGGGTGTGGGCCCCCTGATACTGATTCTTTCTCTAATATTTTTTATTAATTCCAAAACGTGTTTCTCTGGATTTTCAGGTCATTCTGATAACTTTTATTTCTGCACAAAAATAACACCATGGAAGTTCTGCTGAAAACACCGTCAGTCCGGGTTAGTTCCATTCAAATCATGCAAGTTAGAGTCCAAACCAAGGGCAAAAGTGTTTGCAAAAGTAGATACGTTGGAGACGTATCACGAGTATGTTGCTGATGATGGTGAGCAGAGCATTGGGAGCGCGCCAGCTGTGGCCACGCACTTGAGCTGGTCGGAGGAGTTGAAGGTGATGGCGTAATTGGACCACCTAAGCGGGTGTGTTGCCTCGAGATTGGGGAGGACTTCCTTCACCTGAAGTGCAAATGTCTTGAAGGCGCCATGAGAGGCTGGGGCCTGGGAGCCGCCAAAGATGCAGGCGATGGCGCAAGGCTCTTGGAAGCCCTCAGCCCCCTCGTCTTGGTGGTGGTATTAATTGCTTTTAGGCGATAGAGGCAGTGGAGGGACACCAGCATTGCCCTGAGGTCGATCCTCGTGAGGTTGATCCCTTCGGGTGCCCTCGCAAGGCTGGCCTTGCCAGCGATCCTTCCCGAGGTTGGTCACGCCACTCATGGCGATAATCGCGGTCGTCCCAGCGTCCTCGACCTCGGCCTCCTCCATGGCCGTAGCCTCGATCGTTGTGCTCATGGCGTTGACCGAGGCGCCCGTCACGGAGGGCCCAGAGCTCCCGGCAGTCATTGGTGTTGTGGTTGTGCACATTGTGGAAGACGCAGAATGGGCGACTACTCTTGGATGACTCAGGGTGATCGCATCCGTGTTTCACCTCTGGTTCGGCTGCGAGCACAGCCGGTCCCTTGCGCTTCACGTCCTTGGTCTTGGCCTTCTTGTCTTCTGGGTCTGCATCTGGGAGCTCAAGGAGGGAGAGGTGCCCCTCCTCAGCCCATGCGCACTTGTTCGCCATGTTGAACATCTCTAGAGCTGTGCAAAGGTCTTCATAGATGGTGAGCTCCTCCTTCATCTTGATGTCGCAGACGCCATCAGTTAACATTGAGATGATGTCCTCGTCCGACACCTTGGGGATCTTGAGGCGGACGTTCTTGAAGCGATGGATGTACTTCTGCAGGGTCTCTCCTGGCTGCCGCTTGATGCGGCGTAGGTCACCCGCGGCCGGCGGCGGTCGTGCGTTCCCTGGAAGTTGGTGATGAAGCGCTCACGCATCTCGTCCCAGGAGGAGACTGACCCCATGGGAAGGTTCAGGATCCAGGAGCACGTGCCGTCCTTGAGGGCCATGGGGGACCAGCTTGCCATGATCTTCTCGTCGCCGCTGGCCGCCTCGAGGCTCAGCTCGTAGAGCTACATGAACTCACCGAGGTCGGCGGTGTAGTCGTAGCATGGGGGTAGGTCAGGCTTGAACTTCCCCATCCAGATGACATTGCGTAGCTCCGGGGCGAACGCACGGCACCCTGCTATGGTCATAGGAGCCCATCGTGGAGGTGGAGCCTGGTCTTCGTGCTCGCACCGCCACCATAGGCGGCGCACGATCTTGACGTGGAGGTGCTGGCGCGTGCATCTTCTTATGGTCGCTGCACCTCCTGGCAACTTGCTTCATCACGCGCGGGTGCTTGGCATTGCGGATCACGACGAGGTGCCACCCGCCTCGGCTTGATGATGATGCCCTGTCTTGGAGGCAGAGGAGGGGCCCCATGAGCCACATTGCTGGCAGCAGGCGGCAGCTGAGGCAGTGAGCGGCATGGCACAGCAGAGTCTCTGGCGGCGCTGACGAGCTCGGCGATGTGCTCGAGACACTGATCCTCGTAGAAGTCATCGATTGGGTGGTAGCACAGGAGCTCGCGCGCCATGAGCAGAGCGGCCTGTGCGTTCGCCGGGCCACGACGAGCGTGAGAGGACGAAGCGGCTGGAGTCAGCGACGGTGTGGCGGTGCGTCCGTCACGGCGCACGGAGGGGTGCAGCGATGAAGCTTGCTTCTCGTGGCGAGCAGAGCCCGTGGCGGCGTTTGCCACTGGTGACGGAGGACGGCGAGGACAGCCATCACCCGGTGGTGCCGTCTGAGCGACGCGGGCGGCGAGGGTAGCCAGACGCTCACCACAAGCTCCGCGCTCGTCGGTCATGGAAGCTGTGGAACGGTGGATCGATCGACAGAAGAGAAGACCCGATGCACCCCTACTTGGCGCGCCAAATGTCGGATTTCGGGTTTCACAAACCCTTGAGAGGTTCGAACTCTGGTGTGCATGCGGGGATCTCGACCTGCCCAGCCTACCTACTCACTAATCTCACAGCCTAGCTCGTCGAGCTCGAAGGGAAAGAAAGACATGGCAGTTTACCTAAGTTTGGGCCACCTTCGGCGTAAAACCCACCTCCTGTTTTGTGGTGGGTTTGCCTCGAGGGGATGGCGAAGAACTAGTACAGTGGAAGAACAACCTCAGGAGGCGTGTTTTTGAGCTCGGGTGAGCTATCGAGGGTGAGGATAATCTGAATGATCCATCCCCTTCTATGGTGGTGGCTAGGTCCTATTTATAGTGGCCTTGGCCCTCTTCCCAAATGTAGGCGGGAAGGGATCCCAGAACAGCCAAAAGTGGTCTTCGCGTGCAAAAGCCGCTGGACATGACGCTGGGGTGGGCTCGGCGATGACCTCCGTCCTGCCGTCCTGGCAGTCTTGGTCTCGTTGCACCAGAATGGAAACCTTTGGTTGATTCCTTGGGACTCTGTGCCTGCTGCTTGCCTCCCTTGCACCGAAGAGGAAACTGGTACTCTGTGACTGCTGGCGCCCGCCTGGCCTTGGTCGTCACGGCTCGCGTCAGCTGGGCCTCGCGAGGTGCACCTTGCATAGAAATCTCCGCTCCTCGGGAGCCAGCGTGAGGAGGCCGATCCCCTTAGAGGTCTTGGTGTTGTCTGCCTCGTGAGGCTTGGCCCCTCGCGAGGGTCTTGACTTGTTGATGCCGAAGCTGGGTCATACCACGCCGTCGATGGAGAAACGCTATGGGCCGCAGGCAGGCAAGTCTGGGTACCCCCGTATCCAGAACATCGACAGTAACAAAAACAGGGGAGCTACATCGCGAGCTCTTGATCTACAACATGATTTCCAAAGACATTTTGACTATGTTCATGATAAATTAAGTTCAGTTAGTCAAATACTAATGAACTCCCACATAAATTAACACCCCTCAAGTTATTTAAGTGATACATGATCCAAGTCAACTAACCATGTCCGATTATCACGTGAGATGGGGTAGTCATCAATGGTGAACATCTCTATGTTGATCATATCTACTATATGACTCACGTTCGACCTTTCAGTCTCAAGTGTTCTGAGGCCATGTCTGTACATGCTAGGCTCGTCAAGTTTAACCCAAGTATTCTGCTTGTGTAAAACTGGCTTACACACATTGTATGTGAATGTAGAGTCTATCACACCCGATCATCACGAGGTGCTTCAAAACGACGAACTTTAGCAATGGTGCATACTTAGGGAGAACACTTTTATCTTGAAATTAAGTGAAGAGGTCATCTTATAATGCTACCGTCGTTCGAAGCAAAATAAGATGCTTAAAGGATAAACATCACATGCAATCAAAATATGTGACATGATATGGCCATCATCATCTTGTGCTTTTGATCTCCATCTCCAAAGCATTGGGATGATCTCCATCATCACCGGATCGACACCTTGATCTCCATCGTTGCGTCGGGGTTGTCTCGCCAACTATTGCTTCTACAACTATTGCTAATGCATAGCGATACAGTAAAGCAATTACATGGTGCTTGCAATTTATACAATAATTAAGAGACAACCCTAAGGCCCCTGGTGGATGTCGATATAACAAAACATGATCATCTCATACAACAACGTATATCACATCACGTCTTGACCATATCACATCACAACATACCCTGCAAGAAAAGTTAGATGTCCTCTACTTTGTTGTTGCAAGTTTTACGTGGCTGCTACGGGCAACTAGCAGGAACCGTTCTTACCTACGCAAAGCCACAATGGTGATTTATCAAGTTTGTTTTTTTAACCTTCTTCAAGGACCGGCCATAGTCAAATTTGATTCAAATAAAGTAGGAGAAATAGACACCTGCCAGCCACCTTTATGCAAAACAAGTTACATGTGCGTCGGTGTAACCGGTCTCATGTACAAGGACATGTAGGGTTGGTCTGGGCCGCTTCATCCCACAATGCCACCGAATCAAAATAACACGTTGGTCGTAAGCAGTATGAACATCACCGCCCACAACTCCTTTGTGTTCTACTCGTGCATATCATCTACGCATAGACCTGGCTCATGATTCCACTGCTGGGTAAGGTTGCATGGAAAACAAAAAAAATCAACACACATGCGAGATCTATCCATGGAGATGCATAGTTACGAGAGGGGAGAGTGTGTCTACGTACCCTCATAGACCGTTATGTGGAAGTGTTTATTAATGCGGTTGATGTAGTCGTACACCTTGACGATCCGCCCAATCAAGTACTAAACGTACGACACCTCCGTGTTCAGCACACGTTCAGCTCGATGACGTCCTCGCCTTCTTGATCCAGCAAGATGGACGAAGTAGTATACCAGTTCCGGCAGCACGACGGTGTGGCACTAGTAGAAAACAGGGCTATCATTCGGGCCTGGCCAGCCCATTAGTCCCGGTTCTTCAAGAACCGGGACCCATGGGGGGTATTAGACCCGGTTCGTGAGCCCAGGGGGCCGGCCGGGGCCTCATGGGCATTGGTCCCGGTTCGTGTGGAACCATTTGTCCCATTTCAAGCCACGAACTGGGACCAATGGTCCTTGCTCCTGGCCCACAACCATTGGTCCCGGTTCGTGGCTTGAACCGGGACAGAACGGGTGGCTTTAGTCCCGGTTCATGCCATGAACCGGGACAAATAACTTGCCTATATATACCCACCACCACTGCAGAGAACTCCAGAGTGCTCTGTTTTGTCGAGCCGGCGAGGGGAGGGCATTTGGGTGCTCTAGTTCACCTCCTATGCACATGAGGTGTTCGATGAAATGCCCGAGCCACACTAGTTAAGCTTTCTCCTCTTGAAACTCGACCTCCGAGCTCCATTTTGAACGAGATTTGTCTAGATTTAGCGGTCTGTCACGCCCCGTCCCCGCCCCGTCTTCACCGCCATCGATCGCCTGCGCCGATCTCGTCGCCGGCACCACCCTGGTGAGCCTCTTGTTCTTATCTTCTTTTTGAAAGAAAAAAATCTGACTTCAGATAGATACTTGTCTAATTTTCTTACTTTTATTATTCCTTATTATTATATAGTGTGATGGTTTTGGTATCCGCCCCTGTCGGCCCTCGTCCTGTCTATGATTCAGATGTGGTATATATTATCTTTTCATAACTATTTGGTTCATTTATTGTTTATGACAATTATGCCGACCAATGTGACATAGATTTTATTTATCTAGGAGGTTGTAGAACCGGAAATTCCAACCGACCCTATTGTCGAGAGGTTAAATTTAGTTGAAGTAGAAAACAATTACTTGAAGGAAAACATAAGAAAAATTGAGGAGGAGAAGATGATATTGGAGTTGCATGTTGCGGATGTCGTTGATGATCACAAGATCAAGATGGATGCAATGCGGTTGAAGATTAAAAAGATTAGAAAATATGCCATTCATACCAAGGCTTGGTATCATTATGTAGTTGGATCAGTTGTTACCTTGGTTGCGGTTATGATCGCATTTGTTTTTGCATTGAAATGTTTTACATAATTTCAATGTATGGTTTAATTACATGCTCTGGAGAGCTATATGTTGTTCAATGAGAACTATGTATGTACTTTGGTTTCAGAGTTCATTTCAAATGCTTTTCAACTTCATGGTCTTATAGCTTTGAATCGTGCATTTTGAACACAGAAAAACAAGGGAGTTCAAATAAGTTCAAAAAAAATGAAATCCCTTTGTAACAGACGAGTTTCCGTATGAAACCCTGATACTTCGAAAGAGATTGTCCATTTTGTACACGAAGTGCATCCAGGTTTTGCCGTAAGCCTCTCTACTTTCTCACACATGCCATGTGGGTGAAATGACGATACCATGCCAACTTGGAACCTTTTCAGAGTTCATTTCAAATGCTTTTCAATTTCATGGTCTTATAGCTCAAAATAATCAGTAAATGGATGAAAAATAACAAATGAAGTCAGAAAGGGTTGTAAATTGATGATGTGGCTTTGAATGGTGCATTTTGAACACAGAAAAACAAGGGGGTTCAAATAAGTTCAAAAAAATGAAATCCCTTTGTAACAGACGAGTTTTCGTATGAAACCCTGATACTTCGAAGGAGATTGTCCGTTTTGTACATGAAGTGCATCCAGTTTTTGCCGTAAGCCTCTCTACTTTCTTGCACATGCTATGTGCGTGAAATGATGATACCATGCCAACTTGGAACCTTTTCAGAGTTCATTTCAAATGCTTTTCAATTTCATGGCCTTATAGCTCAAAACAATCAGTAAATGCATGAAAAATAACAAATGAAGTCAGAAAGGGTTGTAAATTGATGATGTGGCTTTGAATGGTGCATTTTGAACACAAAAAACAAGGGGGTGCAAATAAGTTCAAAAAAATGAAATCCCTTTGAAACACACGAGTTTCCGTATGAAACCCTGATACTTCGAAAGAGATTGTCCGTTTTGTACACGAAGTGCATCCAGTTTTTGCCATAAGCCTCTCTACCTTCTTGCACATGCTATGTGGGTGAAATGATGATACCATACTAACTTGGAACCTTTTCAGAGTTCATTTCACATGATTTTCAATTTCATGGCCTTATAGCTCAAAATAATCAGTAAATGCATGAAAAATAACAAATGAAGTCAGTAAGGGTTGTAAATTGATGATGTGGCTTTGAATGGTGCATTTTGAACACAGAAAAACAAGGGGGTTCAAATAAGTTCAAATAAAATGAAATCCCTTTGTAACCGACGAGTTTCCGTATGAAACCTTGATACTTCGAAAGAGATTGTCCGTTTTGTACACGAAGTGCATCCAGTTTTTGCCGTAAGCCTCTCTACTTTCTCGCACATGCTATGTGGGTGAAATGATGATACCATGCCAAGTTGGAACCTTTTCAGAGTTCATTTCAAATGCTTTTCAATTTCATGGTCTTATAGCTCAAAATAATCAGTAAATGCATGAAAAATAACAAATGAAGTTAGAATTGGGTTGAAAATTGATGATGTAAGTAGAAACCAAATAAAATAAAATAAACTCGAATAAAATATATAAGTAGAAACATAATAAACTTTAGTAAATAAGTAGAAAGAATTATCAAAGTATTTTATGTGAAAAACATTAAAAGCAAAAAAAATTCATAAAATAAATACAAACATCAAAAAAGAAAATAAAATAAATAAGTATAAACAAAATAAACTTTTATAAATAAGTAGAAACAAAATAAAATAAAATAAATAAGTAGAAACAAAATAAAAAAATAAAATAAATATATAGAAACAAAATAAAACAAAATAAAATAAACTATAACAAAATAAAAATAAAGCAACAAAGAAAACAATAAAACTGGATTTTTTTAAAAAAATGCCACCTACTAGGCCACCTCGGCCTGAATATGACTAGAAACCCAGCTAGTTGGGCCAGGATTCAAGCCCGCAGAAGGCCCAGCAGGCCCACAGGCAGATACGGTGTGTTTAGGCCCGAAAGCCTACATTTGAGAGGAGCTCGCGAGGGCAGCGGGACTAGGTGTCGGTGTCAAAACCGGCGGATCTCGGGTAGGAGTCCCGATCTATGCGTCTTAGGCTGATGGTAACAGGAAGCAAGGGACACAATGTTTACCCACGTTTGGGCCCTCTCGATGGAGGTAAAACCCTACTTCCTGCTTGATTAATATTGAAGATATGTAGAATACAAGAGAAGATCTACCACGAGATCGTAGAGGCTAAACCCTAAGAGCCAGCCTATGATGGTATGATTGTAATTGCGATCGGCCTTCTAAGGACCATGCTCTCCAGTTTATATAGACACCGGAGAGCTAGGGTTTACATGGAGTCGGTTACAAGGAAGTAAACATAATATCTGGATCACCAAGCTTGTCTTCCATGCAATGGAGAGTCCCATCCGGACACGAGCCGAAGTCTTGAGTCTTGTATCTTGACGCTTCTATAGTCCGGACGATGAATATAGTCCGGCTGTCCGGATACCCCCTTATCCAGGACTCCCTCAATAGCCCCTGAACTAGGCTTCAATGACGGTGACTCCGGCACGCAGTCTTGTCTTCGACATTGCAAGGCGGGTTCCTCCTTCCGAACACTCCAAGGTTCCCATCATGATGAACAGTGTCCGGCATCTTCATCAATGTTGTACTCCTCGGCTTTAGTGTATCAATAATGACCATTTCCACGTGTCGAGTGAATGTGAGGAGTCGAGGCATTTTTGCATTCGCCACCGTCGGTCCTTCGGGCTAGCCGTATATTTGAAGAGACGGGGATTCCCAGATCCAAACCTCACTCTCCCTCCTCGAGCAAGCATCCAACAGAGCACCCAAAGAAAACCATTCCAGCATGGCCGGTCGTCGCAGCTCTTCTGCTCGCCCCCCTTGCCCCAAGCCGGGAGCCTGGGGAGAGTGTTTAGTTTCTCATAGTTGTTTGATAAAGTTACAAACCCAAGGGCTCCTCCCGCCGGCATTCTTGGTCCCTATTCGAGCCGGAGTGGCCACCTATAACGGCGGAGAACAAGCGGAGAGATCCCCCAATCCGTCTCCAGAGGAGCGAATATGCTTAATTCCGCATCTGTTAAGGGGTGTCGAGTTTCCCATTCATTCATTCCTCCATGGGCTTCTGGAGTTCTACGGCCTCCAGCTGCACAATTTTACCCCAGCCTCCATACTGCATATAGCAGGGTACGTCGCCCTTTGTGAGCTATTCCTAGGCTGTGAGGCTCACTTCGGATTGTGGAAGAAGCTCTTCTTCCTTGTCCCCCGCAACCAGGGAGAATCCCTATGTAAAGTGGGCGAGGCCGAAGTATGGTGTATTGATGAGACCGGATACCTGTCCGGTTCTCCTACGAAGGCTCCAGACAACTGGGCTTCAGAGTGGTTTTATATTGACGACGCTCCCCATCCGGATCCAGTCCGGACAGGACTCCCCAAGTTCAGTAACACTCCGTCGAGGGCACGTCTAAGCTAGCGCCCCCGAGGCCCCCAAGAAGAGGATTCCAGGGAAGTACATTTCCTGATGAACAGGATAAAGTTACAGGCCAAATCCGGACTGACGATAGTCGAGGTGATGGCAGTATGCATAATGTGGGGAGTGCAACGGCTTCAATATTGGAGCAATCCCATGTGGCACAACAACGGGACAGACGATGCCACCCGCTGCGGCCGTAAGGGTCCGGACTCCCCCACCGCTCTGGCAAGGATATTGTCCGACCTGTACAAACGAGAAGAGAAAGAATTCCTCCATATCAAACCGCGGGACAGATTCTCCATGTACAATCCCCCAAACTGGGTAAGTCGTCGTTTATTTTATCGCGTCACTTATTGTGGCGTTATTTGCTAAAGTTACATGCGTCGACATTTCCGAGAAGGAACTGAGGAGGGACGTGGCAGGAATCACCAGCCCTTCTCTGCAGCCAGAGGACCCCAAAAGGGCCCTGGATCCAGGACTCGAAGAAGACCCAGATGCAGCCGTGGAGCTTATCAACGGGATATTTTATCGGGCGAGCCGTGAAGGCACCCCAGTGGCTATTACCACCGATTATCCCGGACTGTTACCTTCATCGCATGTAAGCCAAGCCGAAAACGATCCTCCAAAGAGAATTCTTTCCTGATGTCGCACCTTATCCCTGATATGTCGTGCTTTTGCAGAAGCGACGTTCGGAGCACAGGGCCGAGCCCCTAGGGACCCATCAGCCACAACCGTCCGGATTGGGTAGGCTCAAAAGGAAGGCGATTAGAACCGACACCCCTCTACATAGGTAAGAAAACAATCTGTCATGCAATTTTGTTGTCGCTTGAAGTATAACAGCGCCCTTCGTACATCTTGGCGGGAAGAGGAGTATCCGGACTGTATCCGGAGATCGTGCCAACCACGCCTCCATCAGTCGGGCTCCAAGACCAACTTCGAGAGAGGAGGCGGACGTAGGGACGACGCCGCATAGTCCTCCGACAGAGGACGCAGATATGCTCTCCGCCACCAATTCGGAGGTAGAGAGCGCCATGGATCATCAACGTCGCTGGGCCGTACTTCGCAACAACATCTTTTCCGAAGAGGCGTTTAATGCCTTCAATTCCGGAGACGCATACATCCGAGCTGCTCAAAGCGGACTTGCTCGGGCGATAGTCCAGTATACCAAAGATATACGGGTAAGAAAGCTTGATTAGCATATATATAGTAGTAGCCCCTGAGACTTGAAACGGTTGGAACAACAGTTTTAAGTATCAATTCATGCGCAGGTTCTTGTTGATAAGAATGAGCAATTGTATCGGGAGCTAGAGGAGTGCAAGACACAACTGAGGGACACAGTTGCCAAGCTAGAGGAATTCCAGAAGGCCTCTTGTGGTCATGTTTATCTGAATTATATGAAAATGCACCAGTTGGCAACCGGCTAGTATGACAAATTTAACAGAAAGTTCTGTAGACAACCCCGGAGTAAATCCGGAGGGCGGCGGGGAGGACGAGTCGCATCTCGAGAGGCAACTAAAGGCCGGTGAGCGCATCCTGACGCAAGTGAAGCATGATAAGAATATGCTCCAAGATGCCAATGTTTGGCTGGACATGGAATTGAAAGACGTCCGCGCACAGCTGGCGGACTCCATGAAGGAGAACAAAAGGCTTCGCCGCGGCATTTATCGTAAGTGCCTAAAAGAACTGTAGTATAGTTCGGCGAGGAAGCATATTGAAAAAGTTATGTTTGCAGGAATGCTGACGGGTTGCCCTGAGGAGGAGATGCCCACTTCTGTAGATGATTTACTGCAGGAACTCTCACAACTGCATGAGCGAGCTCGGCCGGTGATGAAGGGCATTGCGCGATCTTTGTGGCCATCAAGCTCCCTGCCAAAGGGCATGGGGGGGCTTATGGACATGCTGCAGGGAGCATGGCAGCGCTTCCATTTGTGGAAGATATTCGCCTACGGGCAAGGTGCAAGGGAAGCATGGGCGATGGTAAAGACGCACTACACCAAGCTGGACCCGAACCATATGGCCGAAGTTGGACCGGCCGGGCCAGATGGGCAAGAAATTCCCGTGAGTCTGGTATATGACCAGGTGGCGTTAGCCGCAAAATATTCTCAACAGGATTGTAAGTTAGATAACATGTTGGATGGTATAGAGGATGAATATAATCAGTCCAAATGACTGTGTAATTCAATGGACATAAGTAGCCCCTAGCTGGATTAAAATCATTTGTCGTGGCGGACCTTTTCGCTTAAGCCCCCGGATCCTAAAGTCCGGGGTGTGTCCGAATACCCGCTCAGTTATATAAAACCGGAGTATGCGTGGAGACTAGGCGTAGGGGTCATAAGTGCTTGAACAGACAAGTACCCAACTAGTTATGTTATATTGCATGGTTAGCAAGAAACATCTTCCAGGGAGAATACTTCCGTTAAGGTTTCCTTTCCCTGGGTAAGCATGTGTCAAGGCACATGTCCGGACTGCAAACCAAAGCGCAGGATACAAAACTTCTGGGGATTAGTGTTATAATAAATGAAGACATCTTTTGTTCACCGACTGAATATTCTCTTAAGGAAACTGGCTTTCGGCTTCACCCAGTCTGAGGTACACATCCGGCTCAACCGGCAGTAACAATCGCAAAGGTGATCCCCTTATGCCCTAGCCGAATTAACGGGAATGTAGGGCATAAACACAGGAGCCATGCAACCCAGCTTGGCCACGTCTTAAGTCATATCGATGCATATAATGGTGAAGAAAAGGCACACATGGAAAAAGAAACGCATGTGTGATGGGCAAAAAGCCCTTAAAGTAATTTATATTAAGCTTCTGTATAGGAAGCCCCCAGGTAAAGTTTACACACAGAGTGCGGCCGGAGTGATCTGGAAATCCGCACTGTATGAAATATTTGTGCGAAAAGAAAGAGATCGAGAAAGGAAAAAAAGGGAGGGAGCATAATTGGAATGGAGGGTTAAGGAGACGAACACTGAGTTCGGCGCTAGGCGTAGAATCTCCGGAGTCTGGCCGCGTTCCATGGGTTCGGCTCGAGTCTTTTATCGGATGCATTACGTAAGCGGTACGCTCTTCCAGTGAGAACTTTGTCGATGATGAAGGGGCCTTCCCACTTGGGTTTGAGCATGTCCTTCTTCTTCTCTGGTAAGCGTAGAACGAGTTTGCCAATATTATAAGCTTTAACCCGCACTTCTCTGCTTTGATATCGTCGAGCCTGTTGCTGATAGAATGCGGAACGGGCCTTAGCGACATCGCGCTCCTCCTCTAGGGCATCCAAATTATCCTGCCGATCTAACTCAGCTTCCTTCTCTTCGTACATGCATACGTGTGGCGAATCATGTATGATATCGCATGGTAGTACTGCTTCCGCGCCGTACACCATAAAAAATGGTGTATATCCGGTGGTGCGATTCGGCGTGGTCCGCAGCCCCCAGAGTACGGAGTCGAGCTCCTCGACCCACTGAGTATCCGACTCCGTCAAGGATCACACTAGTCTGGGTTTAATGTCGCTCATGATGAGACCGTTTGCCCGTCCGACCTGGCCATTTTTTTGAGGATGCTAGACGGAAGCATAGTCGAGTTTAATGCCCATTTTGCCGCACCAAGATTTCACCTCATCGGCCGTGAAATTCGAGCCATTATCGGTGATGATGCTGTGGGGGACACCGTATCGGTGTACGACACCGAATATAAAGTCTATGACTGGTCCTGATTCGGCCGTTTTCACTGGTTTGGCTTCTATCCATTTGGTGAACTTGTCAACCATGACCAATAAGTATTTTTTCTTATGGCTCCCCCCTTTAAGGGGTCCAACCATATCCAACCCCCAGACCGCGAAGGGCCAAGTTATGGGGATTGTTTGGAGAGCGGTAGGGGGCATATGACTCTGATTGGCGAAGAGCTGGCAACCGATGCAGTGTTGGACAAGGTCCTGTGCGTCTGCTCGGGCCGTCAGCCAATAGAAACCTGTATGGAAGGCCTTGCTGACTAGTGCTCGAGCCACAGTGTGGTGCCCGCCCAGTCCGGCGTGATTTTAGCCAAGAGCTTCCGCCCTTCCTCTTCAGAGATGCACCTTTGGAGCACTCCGGTAGCACTTTTCTTATAGAGTTCTCCTTCATGGACCTTGTAAGCTTTAGAACGCTGGACTATGTAGCATGCTTCATTTTGGTCTTCAGGGAGCTCCTGCCTATTTAGGTAGGCCAAGAAAGGCTCGGTCCACGAGGCGATGACAGCCATTATTTCGTGGGCTGACGGTGTTATTTCGGAGGTAGAGCCTCCGATTATGTCTGATAGTTCTGAATCTAGGGATGTATTCGGATCTGTGCTGGTATTGCTGGACTCCCCTTCCCATACCACGGATGGCTTGAACAGCCTTTCCAGGAATATGTTAGGTGGGACGGGGTCGCGTTTAGCGCCAATGCGTGCAAGGACATCTGCCGCTTGATTGTTTTTTCGAGCCACATGGTGGAATTCGAGCCCCTCAAACCGAGCTGATATTTTAAGGACGGCATTGTGATAGGCCGCCATATTCGGATCCTTGGCATCAAAGTCTCCATTTATTTGTGATATTGCGAGGTTTGAATCCCCGCACACTTCTAGGCGTTGAATGCCCATAGAGACCGCCATCCGGAGACCGTGCAACAGAGCCTCGTATTCGGCTGCATTGTTGGAGTCTGTGTATAATATTTGGAGGACGTACTGGACCGTGTCCCCGGTGGGAGAAGTTAGGACTACACCTGCTCCCAATCTAGCCAGCATTTTAGAGCCGTCAAAGTGCATGATCCAGTTAGAGTATGCGCCGTACTCTTTAGGGAGTTCGGCTTCCGTCCATTCGGTGACGAAGTCAGCTAGTACTTGCGACTTGATAGCCCGCCGAGGCTTGTACATTATGTCAAACGGAAGGAGTTCGATAGACCATTTAGCAATCTAGCCCGTGGCATCGCGGTTATTTATTATATCGTTGAGGGGTACTTCGGAGGCCATCGTAATTGAACACTCTTGAAAGTAGTGTCGTAGCTTTCGGGATGCCATGAAGACCACATATGCTATTTTTTGATAGTGTGGGTATCGGGATTTGCATGGGGTGAGGACCGTGGATACGTAATAAACCGGCTTCTGTAGCGGGAATTTGTATCCGTCAACCTCTCGTTCAATGACAAGTGTTGCGCTTACAACTTGATGTGTTGCAGCTATGTACAGCAGCATAGGTTCGCCAATAGTTGGCACTGTTAGGACTGGATTACTGGCCAATAAGGTCTTTATTTCATCTAGTCCGGCACGGCTGCATCCGTCCACACGAAGTGTTCGGTGTGCCGAAGGAGGCGATAAAGAGGCAATGCTTTTCTCCTAACTTGGAGATAAAGTGGCTCAAAGCAGCCACACATCCAGCTAATTTCTGGATGTGCTTAAGGTCTGTTGCTATAGCCAACAGTGACAAAGCTCGCATTTTTGCCGGATTAGCTTCAATTCCTCTATTGGAAACAATGAAGCCCAGCAGTTTTCCAGAGGGGACGCCGAAGACGTATTTCTCCGAATTCAGCTTGATGTCGTATGTTCGTAAGTTGTCGAACATAAGCCTCAAGTCGTCAATTAGGGTTTCCACGTGTCTTGTTTTTATGACTACGTCGTCCATGTATGCCTCCACTATTTTGTCGATTTGCTTTTCCAGGCATGTTTGAATCATGCGTTGATAGGTTGCTCCAGCGTTATTAAGCCCGAAAGGCATAGTGTTGAAGCGGAAAGGGCCATATGGCGTTATGAAAGCTGTTGGAGCTTGGTCGGACTCTGCCATCTTTATTTGATGGTATCCAGAGTATGCGTCGAGGAAACACAGCGAGTCGTGTCCAGCTATGGCATCGATGATTTGATCGATACGAGGGAGGGGAAAGGGATCCTTGGGCAAGCCTTGTTAAGGTCTTTGAAGTCGACGCATAGGTGCCAGGATTTGTCCTTCTTTGGTACCATTACCAGGTTCGCCAGCCAATCCGGATGTTTGATATCCCTGATGAATCCGGCCACGAGTAGCTTGGCTAGCTCCTCCCCCATGGCATACCGTTTGGGCTCCGAAGATCGCCTTAGGGTCTGTTTAATAGGTTTGTATCCCTTTAGTATGTTAAGGCTGTGTTCGGCCAATCCACGTGGGATGCCTGGCATGTCCGATGGGTGCCAGGCGAAGATATCCCAATTCTCGCGTAAGAAGTCGCGCAGTGTGGCGTCCATAGCGGGGTTCAACTGTGTCCCGATGGAGGCTGTCTTCATGGGTTCCGTTGGGGGGACTTGGAATTTGATTATCTCATCTACGGGTTTGAATGAGGTGGACTTGGGTCATTTGTCGAGTATCACGTCGTCCCTGTCCATGGTGGTGCGCAGTGTCGTTAATTCTTCTGCCGCAGGGCTTCGGATAGTGCTTCCAAGGCTAGTGCTACGGTTTTGTTTTCGGCATGTAGTGCGACGTCCGGGTCACGAGCTAGAGTGATGATTCCATTGGGCCCGGGCATTTTAAGCTTCATATACCCGTAATGGGGTATGGCTTGAAAGCTTGCAAACGCGTCCCGCCCTAGAAGGGCGTGGTATCTGCTGTTGAAGGGAGCCACTTGGAAGGTGATTTCTTTGGACCTGTAATTCTCTGGTGTACCGAATACCACATCGAGTGTGATTTTCCCGCACATCCTGCCTCCCGACTAGGGATAATTCCCCTGAAGGTCGTGCCACTTTGTTCAATGCGGCTTTTGTCAATCTCCATCTTCTTGAGTGTTTCTTCATAGATTAGGTTTAATCCGCTTCTGCCGTCCATGAGTAATTTAGTGAGCCGAAAGCCATCCACTATTGGGCTGAGGACCAGAGCGGCCGGCGCCCGGACGGACTGGAATTGAGGTTCTTCACTGGCATTGAAGGTTATAGCAGTGTCGTTCCATGGATTTACTTTTGCCACATGGCAAATTTCAGCGGAGCTTCGATGCGCTCGCTTGCGCCTATTGTTTGAGGCGAAGATCTCGAAGACCGTCAGCACCGTATTGTGTTCCTTGGTGGGATGTGGTTCTGCTTTATGGCTCTCAAGGAGATCCTCGCCACTCTTAGCTACCTGCCGGAGTATCCAACATGCTCTAAGGCTATGGGTCGGTGTTGCATATGGCATGCTGTGAAGCTTACACGGCCCGTCGAGCCATTCTTCCAATACGGTTCCACGCCCTGGGGCGGGTTTTGGCTTCTTGGGAATTGAGTTGGTCGACTTACGAGAGTTTGGCCGTTTAGTTTGGACAAAGGTTCCTTTGAGGGCCGTACTATCCCAGAATTCTGTTTGGGTTTTCCAGGCACTTTCCATCGCACAGTACTTTTGTACTATGGTTGATAAGTCTATAAAGTGCACTATGTCACGACGACTTATAGCATTAAGGAGTCCTTTGTTCATGCAGTTTCTGCAGAAAAGTCGGACTACGTCCTCCTTGTGGCAGTCCTTGACTTTATTAAGGGCAAGGAGAAATCTGGCCCAGTAATGATGTACCGTCTCCTAGGGCTCTTGCCGGACATGGGAGAGACGGATTAAGTCCGAGTGGGCGTCATTGGCTGAATCCGGATTCTGATCCAATCTGACACCCGGGGGCACGGGAAGTATCGTGCCTGACAGTTCAGGATCTGGAGTATAACCTGATCCCTTCGGCCCAGCGCCCAGTTCTATGTCTGGGATCTGGGTCATGTATTCCTTTGGGTGGGTGCTCGGCTCATTGAGTTCGGTGATCCGAACATAATTCGTCCTCAAAGTTGAGGGGCGACCCATGTGCGATTCTTCCACTACCGATATCTCATGGGTGGCCGGCGGGGATCTAATGTCCCTCTGGTCGGGTTTAAGCCCAATCCGGTCGTAGTCCGTGGCGACTCCCAAAGCGGCGATGCGATCCAAGAGCTCGTTAAGAGAGGAGAGCTCCATCGGATTCATCCGTTCGGAAAACTCTGATCCAATGCGAAGGTTATGCGTGATGACCCGAAGGCCATCGCCGATGCGACATCCGATGGCGTGGTCATAATGAAGCCGCCAAGCCGGAGAGTCTAGCCTACAGCAAGCGCTCCCCCAGAAGTGATGTCGTCCTTGACAACGAGACAAGCCATCGAGCCCTTGCAGTGGCGACACAGAGGAACTCTCAATGAAAGCACCAATGTCGGTGTCAAAACCGGCGGATCTCGGGGGGAGGGGGGAGGGTCCCGATCTGTGCGTCTTAGGCTGATGGTAACATGAAGCAAGGGACACAATGTTTACCCAGGTTCGGGCCCTCTCGATGGAGGTAAAACCCTACTTCCTGCTTGATTAATATTGAAGATATGTAGAATACAAGAGTAGATCTACCACGAGATCGTAGAGGATAAACCCTAAGAGCCAGCCTATAATGGTATGATTGTAATTGTGATCGGCCTTCTATGGACCATGCTCTCTAGTTTATATAGACACTGGAGAGCTAGGGTTTACATGGAGTCGGTTAAAAGGAAGGAAACATAATATCCGGATCGCCAAGCTTGTCTTCCATGCAAAGGAGAGTCCCATCCGGACACGAGCCGAAGTCTTGAGTCTTGTATCTTGACGCTTCTATAGTCCGGACGATCAATATAGTTCGGCTGTCCGGATACCCCCTTATCCAGCACTCCCTCACTAGGGCTTATAAACCACTCTCGAGCTCCCTCAACTAGCGAGGTGGGACTAAACTTTGTCCGCGACGCGGGCAGCACAGGGGCCTTTGGTCCCGGTTGGTGGCACCAACCGGGACTAAAGGGGGTGCATTGGTACCGGTTCGTGGCACCAACCTGTACCAATGCCCACCCTTTAGTCCCGGTTGGTGCCACCAACCGGGACCAAAGGCCTCTGCTTCCCGCCCTTTGGGCTGCTGAAAAGAGGCCTTTGGTCCCGGTTGGTGGCACCAACCGGGACTAAAGGGGGTCATTAGTCCCGGTTCGTGGCACCAACCGGGACTAAAGGATCTGCTATATAAATTCACACTTAGGAATTTTCCACTCTCATCTCACAGTTGCCGCCCCCGACGACGCGGACGACATCGACGCCGCCAGGCTACCCCGACGCCGCCCGCCGCCCCCGTCACCGTCGCCCGCGCCCTCGCCGTTGCCCGCACCCTCGCCGTCGCCCGCTCCCCTGCCCCGACGCACGCCCCCCAACGCGCGCCGCCCCGGCACGCCCCTGTCGTCGCCGTCGCCCCCGCCGTCGCCGTCGCCTGCTCCCCTGCCCCGACACGCCCCGCCCCGGCCCACCCCCGTCATCTTCGTCGCCGTCGCCCCTACCCCGCCCCCGTCATCGCCGTCGCCCCCGTCGTCGCCGTCGCCGTCCTCCTCACTTGGTTTGGCCGGCGCAGCATTTTTTTCATTTTTATATGTGTTATTTTTTTCATATGTATATGCTTGTTTTTTCATATATATGATATATGATGATATATATGCTTGCTATCATAATTGTTTTTGTTCATATATATATGATGATTTTTTATAGAATATGATCTTTTTTTTCATAGATGATCACATATATATATGATGTATGCATGGATGTGGATGAAATATATGATATTTTTTTTGTTCATAGAACATGATGTTTTTTTATTCATAGTTTTTTTGTTCATGAGAGAGGCGGGGACGTCGAGGGATCATAGATGTAATTTTTTCAGAATTTTCTATTGTGCATAGACCGATTTTAGACCACGGGATAGGAAAAAAGAAAATAAAAGAAGAGGAAGAAGAGGAGAAATAAATAAGAAGAGGAAAAAAGAAGAAAAAGAAGAGGAGAAGAAGAAAGGAATAGAGGAGAAAGAAGAAAGAAATATTTTTTTCTTCTTTCTCCTCTATTCCTTTCTTCTTCTCCTTTTTTTTCTTCTTTTTTTTCTTTGATTGCTTCTCTTCTATTCCTTTCTTCTTCTCCTATTTTTATTTCTTCTTTTGTCTTCTTATTTTTTATCGGGTATGTCGTTGTCGATATACCCCCTCCCGAGAACTTCAACACAAGGGGAGGGGTCGATATACCCCCTCCCCGATAACATTATTTTCCCATGTATATGTATGTCACGTCATTATCGATATAACCCCTTCCCGGATAACTTCGACATGAGGGGCGGTCGATATATATACCCCCTCTCGACCGTGATAACTTATACCACGGGAGCACCCCCCTCGGCCCTCTCGCTCGACCAAAACTCTCGAGGACACCCAAACCCTAGAGAAAAAATGATGTTGGTCTCCTACCCCCTCCCGCCGCGCCCCTACCCGACAAACTCTCTCGAGACCACCCAAATTTACCAAGTTAAAAGAGCGTTGTCGTCGAAGCCACCCCAAACCCTTGAAGCGTTGTGTCGAGGCCACCCCAAACCCTTGAAGCGTTGTCTAGGCCACCCCAAACCCTAGATAATCAGCGTCGAGGCCACTAATATGATTCCTTATTGTGATTAGCTAGCTAGTTCTATGTTTGCCACTAATATATATCCATCTGTCATGTTTGAATAATAATTGACATGTTGTAAATATTTGCAGAAACTATGGAGCACTCCCGAGACGAAGCAATAGAAGCGATGTAGGGGGAGACAATCGCACAAGGAAGTGATGTCGTTGCGTCATTTCTCAACGACACCGATGGTTAGGAAGGATGGGGTAGTGAAGAAGGCTATGATTATGATGGCTCCGGTGACCCATTAATGCCAGTACAAGAAGAGGGCTATGTTCATGATGGCTCCGGTGACCCAATGGAGGTACAAGAAGGAGACCATGATGATGGCTCCGGTGACCGAACCGAGTCCGGCCAGGTATATATATCTTAGTTAAGCACGTGCTGACTAGTTAATTGATGCATTCATTGTTTTCATATATACACATATTAATTAACTCTCATCTTTCTTCTTTTCTCTAGCCCTCCGGATCGAGCTCAACTTCGGTAACGAAACGAGGCCCGAAGAAAAAGTTGCGCTCGGATGAATGGTTTGAGATCACAACAATCGCGCACGATGGCAAGCCGATTGAACCCATCCGGACAAGGGATGCATTTCGTGCTCAGTGCGGGGTTCTTGTTAGGGACAAGATCCCGATCAGTATCCAGCAATGGTTAAAGCCTAAGAAGGAAGACCCTGAGGTGTCGACATCTTATGTCTCCGATATGCAAAAAGAATATCTTTGGACAACGCTTAAGGCAAATGTCACCCTACCGCCAGAGGAGGATCCGGAAAAGCCAGTTAAAGAGCAATTGATCAAGTCTCGTGCTCTTCATAAGATGGCAGAACTATTCAGGAGCTGAAATCGTTTGTCAACAAAGAAATTACACCAGAATTCACCGGCCGGTTTGAGAAGATCAGAGATCAATGGCCCGCATTTGTGGCCCACAAGACATCGGAAAAGAGTAAGAAGATGTCAGCAACAAACAAGATTAATGATGCAAAGAAGAAGCATCACCATCGCACGGGGTGAGGTGGTTACCTCAAAGCCCGACTCTCGGTGTCAAAACCGGCGTATCTTGGGTAGGGGGTCCCGGTCTGTGAGTCTTAGGCTGATGGTAACAGGAAGCAAGGGACACAATGTTTACCCAGGTTCGGGCCCTATGGATGGAGGTAAAACCCTACTTCCTGCTTGATTAATATTGAAGATATGTGTAGTACAAGAGTAGATCTACCACGAGATCGTAGAGGCTAAACCCTAAGAGCTAGCCTATGATGGTATGATTGTAATTGTGATCGGCCTTCTAAGGACCATCCTCTCCGGTTTATATAGACACCGGAGAGCTAGGGTTTAGATGGAGTCGGTTACAAGGAAGGAAATATAATATCTGGATCGCCAAGCTTGTCTTCCATGCAAAGGACAGTCCCATCCGGACATGAGCCGAAGTCTTGAGTCTTGTATCTTCACGCTTCTATAGTCTGGACGGCATATACAGTCCGGCTGTCCGGATACCCCCTTATCTAGGACTCCCTCAGTAGCCCCTGAACCAGGATTCAATGACGACGAGTCTGGCGCGCAGTCTTGTCTTCGGCATTGCAAGGAGGGTTCCTTCTCCGAATAGTCCAAGGTTGTTTACCGAACACGTAGGCCGTCTTTGGATCTGCAAGATGATCTTCACATACCCTAGCATAAATCCGTTCTACTGGCAATTTTTATACGTCGTGCCCTTGCATCGTGGCCTGGTCCAATATGAACTGGCGTCTCCTGCTCCACCTCGACTCGTGTTGCGAGGTGGTTTTATTGGCACGTCCTGCCAAATTAGAAATCGTGTTCCTCTTAATACGAGATCTTCATCAATGTGGGCATAAGTGACCCCACGGCGACCGTTGGTATGATTCTGTGTATTCTAGATAAGTCTCAAGCGGTCATGCTGAGGACTCTTGGTATTCATCCCTTTTATAAAGGGGTCAAGGCCTACGCCTCTTTTCCACCTCTCCTGCTCCTTCTCACACCTCGAGCTCCAACACTTAAAACCTAAGCTCCAACACCCCAGATCTTCCAGTATGTCCGGATACGATGCAACAGGCCGGTTGGTGGCCTCCTCGATCCAAGAGGAGGACATCGCGAAGCTTAGGGAGGTCGGATACCTGACCGTCGACATCCAGCACAGGCTTCCTGCTCCGGGCAAGTTATCCCCACGTCGTAGCCCAACGAGAGCGTCGTGTTTGTCCCTCACTTCCTCCGAGGACTAGGCCTCACCCTCGACCCCTTTGTGAGGGGGCTCATGTTCTACTATGGCTTGGATTTCCATGATCTGGCTCCATACGCCGTCCTCCATATCTCGTCATTCATTATTGTGTGCGAGGCTTTTCTCCACGTCAACCCACACTTCGGCTTATGGCTCAAGACCTTCAATGTGAAGCCGAAGATTATCGAGGGGCGACATGCGGAGTGCGGAGGTGCCATAATAAGCAAGAACGCTGATGCCCCATGGCCAGAGGGTTCTTTTCCGGAAGTTTCCGATGTGTGGCAACGGAGGTGGTTTTATGTCACAGCTCCCAGAGGCACAAAGTGGGTAGCTGCCCCTGAGTTCCGCTCGGGCCCTCCATCACAGTTAGCGTTTTGGACCGACGTAGGACGGAATTATGGGCCTGCTGGCTATGTGCCAGAACTGCAAAATCGTATCCGGGAGCTTATTGAAAGGGACATAAATCTTGTCAGCATAATGCAAGTGATTCTAGTCCGGCGGATGTTGCCGTGCAAACGTCGACCTCTCCGGATGTGGGAGTTCAATCCGGAGGGTCCGCAGACTATTAAGCACTTCTTCGGCCTGAAGCTCAAAGGAATGTGTAAATTATTCTTCGGACCCCAAGTAAAGTGTCCGGACACCACCGAGGATGCGGGTCTAAGCTGCAATCACCTAGATGCCCAAGTAAGTAACCTTAAAGCCGAACACTTCATTTATATTTATCATAACTGTTATTCTAACAATCCCTGCGCGGCTAGCAATGGCTCGACAAGGCGAAGAGAATCAGGTGTCTGGCGGCACTTCCTGAAGGCTCGCCTGGTCCAACCATTGCAAAGATGCTGGACCAGGCACTCAGCAAAATCCCTTCAGGGAAAGGCGAAGGAAAGGGCAGTGAAGCCGAACTTCACGCGCTGCGCATCCAGACCGGGGAAATCGCTACCCCTACTATGGAGGATAACCGGGAACGGGAGGTCAAAGCCTCCTCCCCACACGGGAAGAAGAGGGCCGCCTCCGAAGATTTGGAGGCGGAGACGCCCTAGCAAGGGAAGAAAGAATCACCAAGGGGCTCTGCCGCGACGGGCACCCTCACCACATCGTGCCCACCAATGTGCCAGCCCTCCACCGAGCCGTAAGTTTATTCATTAATTCGAAGGTATGGTGTTACTCCGAGATCCATAACCGGGACTTCGTCTTTTGCAGTCCGGCAAACAGCTCTTCTCAACAGAGTTCGTCTTCGGCGGACCTACTTCCGGAGATGATGAAGAGTGAGACTCCACCCCCCCTCTCTGTCTCATGAGGAGGGCAACACCGAGGTGTACGGAGGAGTCCGAACCTGCCGAAGCCGGAGGCTAACACGTCAACCGCCCTGAGCCCGGAGCGTTTGGCGCCCACGGGGGGCGATGAGAAGGGTCCGAGATAGTTCAGTGTCTGGCCAGACGTGCTGAAGGGCCATATGGAGCGAGCCGCGCTCTCGAAGGAGCACCGCTCTTTAATGAGCACGGTGCTCACGAAGATTTCATCCACTACCAGCGGTTTGAATGAGGCATTTACAAGCCTGCTCAAAGGCTTTGAGGTTTGTAATGAAAAAATGCACAAATTTTTGGTTATGAAGCATGCGCTAGGTGTGCTCCCTATAGATAATAGCCCCTGAGACTCTGGTTGCCCGCCATAGGCGGCAAACGGGGGATCATATACTAATGGATGCACCATATATATGTGTAGGTGTATAAGGATCCGGCATCCGACTAGTCTGTTGAAGTTGCCGAACTAAGAAGGCAGATCGGATCTATTGATGCCGATATCATGCTGGTGAACAAACGGCTGGAAGAATCCCAGGGTATGTGCTCTGCTTCCCTTATTGTATTGTATGGGAAAATGCAAGAGGGGCATAATATTAATGCAATGTGTTTGCACTGTAGATGGTGCTGGTGCCGTGGAGGCCCTAAGGGCGGAGCTTGCTCAAGCCAAGGAACAAGCTCGGGCTAGCAATGCGGCTGCCCTAAAGGCGGCTGAAGAATTGAGAGCCGAACAGGCTGCTCATCGCCGAAGCGAGGAAAACATAGCCAAAATGGCTGGGGAGTTAAAAAATACTGCAGACCAGTACACACTCCTCGAAAAGGAGAATACGGCTAGTTCGGCCGAGCTGGACAAGGCACTTAATGCCACCACGGAGATGCGGACCGAGATCTGGAGTATGCGGGAGGAGCTCCAACAGGCCGACAAAATCGTGGCTGGGGGCTCTACTTACTGCGGACGAAGTTCTTAGATCCGAAGTATGCTCCCCTGGCTGGGTGCATGAGTCCTGCAGACGGATATGCGGACTTGGCAAATAGTAGAGCTGATGCTGTCAAGTTCTTTGAGGGTCAAGGCGATGAAGAAGTGGAGAAGCTTTTCTGGTCGCAGTTCAATGCTCCCACTCACCCGCTGCCACTAAATGAGAAGGTGGCTGCTATGGCGGAGCTCCACAGGTTGTTCGGGCTTGCAATGCGGTCTGTGATAGACCATCTTTGGCCGAAGGGGCCTAAGCCGGACAACTATTTTGGTTTGGTGCAGCAATTCCTTGGAGCCGTGTCTCGGATTGACGCCATGAGGAGGTCGGCGTGCATAGAGGGTGCGCGGATGGCTCTAGCCCACGTAAAAGCCTATTGGACAGATATGAAGGCCACTGTAATAGCGACCCAGTATCCGGTGGGAGGCCAATATCCGGCCGAGCACTACTTTGCGCAAGCCACAGAAGGTGCCCGCCTAATAGAGGTGTGGTGCTCGAATAATGTCTTGTTCGAGTGATAAGTTGAATCATTGTAAAAAACAATGTTTATTTTAAATACAAGGCCATATTTATACTTTTTGCCTGAAAATATGATTGTGTCCCATGTACGGCCGATTTTATATGTATAGGTAGTCCGAAAGATAGCAGTCATTGGCTTCAGCCCCCACGCATGCAATGCGGGGGTGTTCCTAAAAAATATGCATAATCACACTTGATCCAACGTATTGGTCCGTTAAGGAGGTGATCGCACACCGAACTAGGCAACCGGACTATATAGCTGTAACACTTTCGCTTAGCCATGGGAGTCTAATGGTGGGGCTACTATGTAGCCCCTGGTACATGCGCGTGCATCCGAATACGGGTGCGTGTGTACATGGCCGGGAAACGACCCTTCGTTAATGCAGAGGAATCTTTAGAGATTCCGGTGAGTCTTCGAGTGGTTGAACAGTCTCTCGATGTATCATGACAGTCAGTTTTGGCTTTCTCTACTGAGGCGCTCATCCGGAATAACCAGGGCACAATCACAGTAGTTCTCCTTTGGCCTGCCTTAGCCGGTGATAACGGAACGTAAGGCGGCAAACCCAGGAGCCGGGCAAACCCAACATTTGACCAAAGACATGATTCAGATCTAATGCATATAAGGCCAAACTCGTGAGGCCGAACACTCCCGAAGGTGTTCGGGCTTTATAATAGAAGATGGACTCAAGAATGCCGATTCATTATGAACCCTGAATTTCCAGGTACGTGCGGTACTCTGTCGTGGCGAAATGCTAATAACGACAATATCCTTTGTGGGTATGGAACCCAGGGGATGGTTGAAGCAATAAGAGGCAATAGAAAAGGTTTACACATGGGCTTAATCTAAAAAGAAACCTGTTGAACGGGGCCCTGCTACACGTCTGCGCCTTTGTCTCCATTGTGCCGTATCCTGGAAGGGTATCGCGCGAACGTTGTTTGGAAAAAAAAGCAAAACTTGTAGGAGAGTACAACGTAAGTAGCGATGGATAGTAAAGGTGTAAGATGTTGGCCTGCCAATAAGGTTGAGCCACGTGTGGGGCTGTATTAAGTATTTATAGCCCCTAGATTCCGCTATGGGATTACATATACGGTGTCCGGTTGAATTTTATCAAGGCTACCGGACTCGTCTAACCGTGTGTGTGGTCTTAATGACCAGTCATGTATATGATATTTGGAGGCCGCTTACAGTCCGGCTGCCAGGGCTGTCGCGTGTTCCTCTGCGCGTGAAAAGCGCTCTGTGATTCCGCTAATGGTAATGACACCACGTGGACCGGGCATCTTGAGTGTAAGGTAGCCATAATGCGGCAATGCATTGAAGCGGGCGAAGGCATTCTTCCAAGCAATGCACGATAGCCGCTTTGGAAGGGTGCGATGGTGAAGAGCAGTTCTTCGCTTCTGGAGTTGCCTGGGGAGCCAAATGTTACTTCCAGCACGACGGAGCCCCTGCCATAGGCTTCAATGCCTGGTATCACCCCTTCAAAGGTGGTGTTTCTTTGGCTAACTCTGGATGGGTTTATCCCGATTCTGCGGACAGTGTCCTCGTATATTAAATTGAGACTATTGCCGCCATCCATGAGGACATGGGTGAGATGGTATCCGTCTATTATTGGGTCAAGCACCAAGGCCTGTGATCCTCCGCGCCAAATACTAGTTCGGCCGTCCATGTGATCGAAAGTGATTGGACGAGACATCTAGTAGTCAGATGTGGGTACGATGGGCTCTACCTCGTGCGCGTCTCTGAGCGCGCGTTCTTGCCTTCTCGTGAATGTGTGAGTCGTGTGGATCATGTTTACTGTTTTAACCTCTGGAGGGAATTTTTTCTGTCCCCCAGTGTTCGGCTGGCGAGGTTCCTCCTCGTCTTCACTTGGTGCTTCCCTCCCTTTGTTTTCGGTGTTTAGTTTGCCGGCCTGCTTGAAGACCCAGCACTCTCTATGGGCGTGGTTTGCAGGTTTCTCTGGGGTGCCATGAATTTGGTATAGTCTATCCAGGACTCTGTTCAGACCAGACAGTCCCTCTTTACTACCTTTAAATGGCTTCTTTTGCTGATCATGTCGAGAGCCCCTGAATCCGGCGTTGACCGTCGTGTTATTTGGGCTCTCTTCCTTGTTTTGGCGTTTGTTTGTATTATGTCGTGGCTTCCCGTTGCCATCCCATATTTCGGATGTGCTGGGGTCGCTAGTGCCTTTACGGGCCAACCAGCTATCTTCACCCGCGCAAAAGCGGGTCATAAGGCTTGTTAAGGTTGCCATTGTCCTTGGATTTTCTTTGCCGAGGTGTCGGGCGAGCCATTCGTCACGGATGTTGTGTTTGAATGCCGCTAAGGCTTCGGCATCTGGACAATCGACAATTTGATTCTTCTTAGTGAGGAATCTGTTCCAAAGCTTACGGGCGGACTCTCCGGGCTGTTGGATTATGTGACTTAGGTCGTCTACATCTGGAGGCCGGACATAAGTCCCTTGAAAATTGGCCCCGAAAGCATCTTCGAGTTCCTCCCAACTCCCAATTGAGTTTTCGGGGAGGATTTTCAACCAGTGTCTAGCTGGTCCCTTCAATTTTAAGGGAAGGTATTTGATGGCGTGGAGGTCATCTCCACGAGCCATGTGAATATGCAGGATAAAATCCTTAATCCAGACCCCTGGGTCTGTCGTGCCGTCGTATGCTTCTATGTTCACAGGTTTGAAGCCGTGTGGGAATTCATGGTCTAGTACTTCTTCGGTGAAGCACAGGGGGTGAGTAGCCCCTCTGTATCTGGACATATTGTGGCATGCAGTCGGCTGTTGCTGTGTCCAGAGTTTATTCCGAACTGGTATTTGGCTTGTATGAGCGTTTGGGTGACCATAGTCCCTCACCGGGGTGTGTCTTTTAGATCCATGGATGGACCTGGCTGCACCAGTTTTCTTGTTCAGGTGCTCACGTAGATCGTGGGCGGGGTCTGTGGCCATTCTGTTGCGGTTGTGGAGTGGTACATCCGGTCTCCCGGTCGTATTATTCTTTGGTGGAATGGCCTCGTCGTCGAATTCTGGCAGTAGCTTGCGCTTCAGATAGATTTTCGTATGGCGATCGTCGCCGTATCTTTCTTCCGTGTCTAGCACTTTATTCCACCTGCATCTGAGCTTTTGCTGTGCGGCCTTGAGCCATTGCTTCTGCTTGTTTAGACTTCTTCCGGTGGCCATAAGCTTTCTGTGGAGGTTGTCTCATTCCACTTGTTCGTCCGGGATGATGAATACATCGTCGTCCGGACTGTCTTCTTGTTCTGGGGCGGTTTCATGAGCTCATCCCTCCGGATCATTGTGATCGGATTTTTGCTCCGAACTTGGTTTGGCGTGACCTGGCTCATCCTGCTCCATCGCTAGGTCCATGTGGTCATTGTTGCTTTCGGAGTTCATGGGTATATCGACCCTTCTTGCGCTCTTGTCGCTATTTTTGCAATTGCTGGACTTTGAGCGGCGTATGCACCGCCTTTTTGGCTTTTGCCCGGGTGTCTTATCTTCCAGATTATCGATGTCGTCCTTCTTGGGTGTATCTACCATGTATATATCGTGTGACAAGGTAGTAGTCCCGCGCCCCAGGGATTCTGGAGCTTCTCCTGCATTGTCGTCCATATCGTCGATGTCTTCGGAGTCGAAGTCAAGCACGTCGGTTAAATCATCGATCATAGCAATGAAGTGGGTGGTGGGTGGACAACGAATTTATTCGTCGCCTGCTTCCCACTCAAGCCGAACATAGTTCGGCCCAGAGCCTCCTGACAAAGAGAGAGACTTCAATGAGTTCAGCATGTCACCAAAGGGCGAGCGCTGAAAGATGTCCGCAGCGGTAAACTCCATTACCGGAGCCAAACCTGGATCGGTTGGCTCGAGGGTATGCGGACCGGAACCAACAGCCGGATACGAGTCCCGGGGTCCGGGGTTATAGGCTTCCACAGAGATGAGACCCGTGTTCGGCTCCATCACTGATGAGGGTGCGGCCTGCGGGGCGGGTTCCAGCCCTCCATCCTTGAGCAACGCAATCTGTTCCGGATTTACATCCGGGGCTGCTGTAGGGATGATGCCCTAAGCATTGTCTGACAGCAGGTCTAGGCCGTGCTCGCCGTGACTGTCCGGCACAACCGGCGCAGGGCCGAATCCGTCGAAGATCAAATCTCCACGAACATCCGCCGTGTAGTTCAAGTTTCCGAACCTGATCTGGTGGCCAGGGGCATAGCTGTCGATCTTCTCCAGATGGCCAAGCGAATTGGCCCGCAGTGCGAAGCCGCCGAACACAAAAATCTGTCCGGGGAGAAAAATCTCACCCTGGACCGTGTTGTTGACAATTGAAGACGCCATCAAGCCTTGAAACGACGGCACAGAGGAACTCTCAATGAAAGCACCAATGTCGGTATCAAAACCGGCGGATCTCGGGTAGGGGGTCCCGATCTGTGCATCTTAGGCTGATGGTAACAGGAAGCAATGGACACAATGTTTACCCAGATTCGGGCCCTCTCGATGGAGGTAAAACCATACTTCCTGCTTGATTAATATTGAAGATATGTGTAGTACAAGAGTAGATCTACCACGAGATCGTAGAGGCTAAACCCTAAGAGCTAGCCTATGATGGTATGATTGTAATTGTGATCGGCCTTCTAAGGACCATCCTCTCTGGTTTATATAGACACGGAGAGCTAGTGTTTACATGGAGTAGGTTACAAGGAAGGAAATATAATATCCGGATCGCCAAGCTTGTCTTCCACGCAAAGGAGAGTCCCATCCGGACACAACCCGAAGTCTTGAGTCTTGTATCTTCACGCTTCTATAGTCTGAACGGCATATACAGTCCGGCTGTCCGGATACCCCCTTATCCAGGACTCCCTCACCGACCTTTGTGGGGCAAGGCTGAGAATGAACTGATTGCTAAAGGGGTTGAACCAAAGACATTGAACTAGCCAGACCATTGCCGGACTTGGTTCTTCAGGGTTGGCGGAACCTTGGACCCTATATCAGGGAAGTGCATTTTGACGGAAGAGCAACTGCGAATACCCGTCAGGAGGCTTAAGGAGTATATCGAGAAAGCGCAGCAAGGGACGTTCGTTCCAGACAGAGAGAACGACGAGCTCACAATGGCCCTCGGGAATCCTGAGCACCCTGGACGGACACGAGGCACGCCAGGCTCCCTTTCGTGGAAGGCTGGGTTTCTGGATGCAGGGGGTTACAAAACCCAGGAGAGGAGGAAGAAAGTGGAGCATAGCCAACTGCAGGCGCTGCACGAAAGAGTACAAGGGCTAGAGGAACGAGAAGCAGATCGCCGCAAATGACCTGCCGAAGCTTCCCATGAAGCTACCCCGCCATCTCAGCGGAGAAGCAACATGGCTTCCACCGAGAAGACTCAGCAGCTGGAGCCTGTCTTCACGGGCTACCCCGTGGATGCTATCACAGAGTCTCAACATTGCCACCTTATGACGCGATGGATGACATTGAAAGTCAAGGCGGCTATTGGCTCTGTTATATCTAATGAACCTGGCTCAACCTACCACGGCCAGCCGATTCCAAAAGGATATGCTAGGGTGATGGTGGATCAAATAACAGACGGATTTGAGGACCTTCAGCTTGACCACCCTAGGGGTGAATGGGAGATTCGGCTGGGTTCTTCTCTGAAGACTCCATGCCTATGGCGGAAGGAGCTCATCAACCTTCCGAACTGGACGCCTCCGCCTCCTCCTCCTCCTCCTCCTCCGGCGAGTCAGGGCACTCCGCCTCCTCCGGCGAGTGATCAGGGCACTCAGCCTCCTTCTCCGGCGCGTGGCGACACTCCGCCTCCTTCTCCGCCTGCGCCGGCGCGCCCGAGCAGCCAGCTGCCTCCTCCTTCTCCGCCTCGTCAACAAGGGCGGAAGAGACCCGCCGCCGCTCCGGCTCCTCCGGCGCATCGTCCTTCTCCTCCGCCTCGTAAGAAAGGAAAGACAGCAGCAGCCGCTCCGTCTGCTCCGGTGTCTAGCAGTACAGCCAGAGGCAGGCAATACAGATATGGTCCTTCTCTAAAGACTCCAGAGAAGTTACCATACGAGAGGAGCCAGGAGGAAAACGCGAAGATCATGCAAGCCGAAGTGACCAACTTCTTTGAAGGGGTCAAAGCAACAAAAAATTCACCTCCGGAGGAGAAGATAGATCCGGTAAAAGCGAAGCGTACTATGGCTGCCCTGACGAAACCACCAAAGTCTCCGGTGAAAGACAACTATGAGCGCATTCTTACAAAGTCATTTATCGAAGCGAAGCGGTCGGGAAGTACTGTCGGTGCTCAAAGGTTAGTGATACGTCTCCAACGTATCTATAGTTTTTGATTGTTCCATGCTATTATATTACCCCTTTTGGATCTTTATGGGCTTTATTTTACACATTTATATCATTTTTGGGACTAACCTACTAACCAGAGGCCCAGCCCATATTGCTGTTTTTTTGCCTATTTCAGTATTTCGAATAAAAGGAATATCAAACGGAGTCCAAACGGAATGAAACCTTCGGGAGCGTGATTTTTGGAACGAACGTGATCCGGAGAGCTTGGAGTGCAAGTCAAGAAGCTCCCGAGGACCCCACGAGATAGGGGGCCGCGCTCCCCCCCTGTGTAGGGCGCGCCCCCTGTTTCATGGGCCCCTCGGGCGGCCACCGACGTACTTCTTCCTCCTATATATACCACGTACCCAAAAAACATCCAGGAACACCACGAAACACAATTTCCACCGCCTTAACCTTCTGTATCCGCCAGATCTCATCTTGGAGCCTTCACCGGCACTCTGCCGAAGAGGGAATCGACCATGGAGGGCTTCTACATCAACATCCTTGCCCCTTCGATGAGTAGTGAGTAGTTTACCATAGACCTACGGTTCCATAGTTATTAGCTAGATGGCTTCTTCTCTGTTTTTGGATCTCAATACAATGTTCTCCCCCTCTCTTGTGGAGATCTATTCGATGTAAACTCTTTTTGTGGTGTGTTTGTCGAGATCCGATGAATTGTGGGTTTATGATCAAGTTTATCTATGAATAATATTTGAATCTTCTCTGAATTCTTTTATGTATGATTGAGTTATCTTTGCAAGTCTCTTCGAACTATCAGTTTGGTTTGGCCTACTAGATTGGGTTTTCTTGCCATGGGAGAAGTGCTTAGCTTTGGGTTCAATCTTGCGGTGTTCTTATCCAGTGACAGGAAGGGTTGCAAGACACGTATTGTATTGTTGCCATCGAGGATAACAAGATGGGGTTTATATCATATTGCATGAGTTTATCCCTCTACATCATGTCATCTTGCTTAATGCGTTACTCTGTTCTTATGAACTTAATACTCTAAATGCAGGCATGAGTCAGTCGATGTGTGGAGTAATAGTAGTAGATGCAGGCAGGAGTCGGTCTACTTGTTATGGACGTGATGCCTATATACATGATCATGCCTAGATAATCTCATAACTATGCGCTTTTCTATCAATCGCTCGACAGTAATTTGTTCACCCACCGTAATACTTATGCTATCTTGAGAGAAGCCTCTAGTGAAACCTATGGCCCCCGGGTCTATCACGTATCATATTTGCTTTCAATCTACTTTTATTTGCATCTTTACTTTTTGTATCTATATTATAAAATACCAAAAATATATTTATCTTAACACACTATCTTTATCAGATCTCACTTCCGCAAGTGGCCGTGAAGGGATTGACAACCCCTTTATTGCGTTGGTTGCGAGTTCTCAGTTTGTTTGTGTAGGTGCGTGGGACTTTTGAGGAGCCTCCTACTGGATTGATACCTTGGTTCTCAAAACCGAGGGAAATACTTATGCTACACTTGCTGCATCATCCTCTCCTCTTCGAGGAAAACCAAAGCAAGCTCAAGCTGTAGCAAGAAGTATTTCTGGCGCCGTTGCCGGGGAGGTCTTCGCTCAAGTCAAGACATACCAAGTACCATCACAAACCCATCTCCCTCGCATTTACATTATTTGCCATTTGCCTCTCGTTTTCCTCTCCCCCACTTCACCTTTGTCGTTTTATTCGCCCTCTCTTTACCAATCTCCTCCTCTCTTTTTGCTTGCCGTTTTTCTGTTTGCTTGTGTGTTGGATTACTTGTTGCCATGGCGCAAGATAATACCAAATTGTGTGATTTCTCGAATACCAATAATAATGATTTCCTTAGTACTCCGATTGCTCCTCTTAATGATGTTGAGTCTTGTGAGATCAATTCTGCTTTGCTGAATCTTGTTATGAAAGATCAATTCGCCGGCCTTCCTAGTGAAGATGCCGCTACTCATCTAAACAATTTTGTTGATTTGTGTGATATGCAAAAGAAGAAAGATATGGATAACAATGTTGTCAAATTGAAGTTATTTCCGTTTTCACTTAGAGATCGTGCTAAAGTTTGGTTTTTGTCTTTGCCTAAAAATAGTATTGATTCTTGGAACAAGTGCAGAGATGCTTTTATCTCTAAGTGTCAGGACCCCGATCCTAGGTCACACCGATCTAGCATGTAACACATCATATCACTTTGCGGCCTCACGCACGGTATTCCCACGGGTGCCACCTTACCTGGCCCGGGACCGTTTGCGCCTTTTGGCTCACGTATATGATAGTGCTGCTAGCATCCATATGACAAAGAACCCGGGCTGACATGGCTAGTCGTGAACCCAAAGTGGCACTAACTTACAGGGACAGGCATACATGACCCAGCAACGAACGTGTCGGTCATCAGCGAGTGAATCCGGGTTGTAGCAACTGGGCTAGCAGGACTCCGGTAAACCGGGCTGTAGCAGGCTAATAGGACTCCGGTAGATACCGCGTGACATTTCCCCGAAGGGACAGACACAGGAACGAAGGACACATGCCAGCCAGCCTAAGTGTTCCGGAGCATTAGCAAGCTACCAAGGCTCAGTGGAAGCACTGGGAGACATTTCCCGGTAAGAGAGGCTACCAAGGATAAACAACTAGATAGTCAGATCCCACACATACCAAGCATTTCAATAACATACACACAATATGCTCGATATGTGCAAATACAACATGGCATCACAACATGACTCTACAACTCAAGTATTTTATTCAATAGGCTCCGAGGAGCGAGATATTACAAGCATGAGTCTCACGACCCAACATTCAGAGCATACAAGTCAAAGCACATGCGGAAGCTTAACATGTCTGAGTACAGACGTCTACAAATGAAAAAGGCTGAGAAGCCTGACTATCTACCAGATCCTGCCGAGGGCACAAGATCGTAGCTGAGGTAACAAGCTAAACGTCGAAGTCCACATGGAACTACTAGTGAGACTGAAGTCTCTCTGCAAAAACATAAAATAGGCAAACGTGAGTACAAATGTACCCAGCAAGACTTACATCAGAACTAACTACATATGCATCATTATCAACAAAGGGGGGGTGGTGGGGTTTAACTGCAGCAAGCCAGCTTTGAATCGGTGGCTATCCTGAACTACGACTACAAACGACTCTTTGAGGTGGCGCACACGAGTCCACATATTCACCATATCAATACACCACTATGGATCCGCTCCCGTCTCCCTACGAGAACGCCATCCATAGCGCTCACGCTTATCTTGGTTATTTTAGAGTATCCACTTTCACTTGTCTATGAACTGTTATAGGCAACCCAGAAGTCCTTTAACGCGGACACGGCTATTCGAATAGATGATGTTAACCCTGCAGGGGTGTACTTCTTCATACATGTTTCCACCACTTAGCGTCTGCACACGACATGTGCTCGGCAGACTTCAAGCGAAAGCGGACGTGGGTGTAGACCATGACCTACCTAAACACTCAAGTCTCTAGTCCAGGTTTATCGCCTATTCAGGTTCCATCCGCAGGGAGTCCGGCCGAAGTTTCCACATACGGCCCCGAACGATGTGTGCAGGGTTCCCGAGACACCAAACGGGCACCCGGTACACCGTGCCATGTGCCTACCGCATCACAGCCCACCCCTCGAGTCAGCGCTGCCCACGGCCTCCAGCATACTACAAACACCAGAAACTACTTGCAACTCCTGGACAAAGGACAAGGGTGAATAAGAAGTCAAGCGGGTTCATATTTCAGGGCCCAATGCATGGTAGGAGCTGAATCATGGATCACAAACACAAAACTCAGTTCCTAAGGATGGCTTCAATGAGACAACCCACCATGTACTCCTACATGGCCTCTCACCGCTACCTTTACCAAATCGTGTTCACACACTTAGCTCACACACAGTAGGACATGTTCACACACCTCTGATTCGTCCCCGATGAATCAGACCTGACTCAACTCTAAGCAGTAGCAGGCATGACAAACAAGCATGAATGAGTAGGCACAACAGGGCTCAAACAACTCCTACTCATGCTAGTGGGTTTCATCTATTTACTGTGGCAATGACAGGTCATGCAAAGGATAAAGGGGTTCAACTACCGCATCAAGTAACAGATGAATCGTTGTTGTCTTAATGCAGTAAAAGAGAGCAGGAGCGAGAGAGTGGGATTGTATCGGAATGAACAAGGGGGTTTTGCTTGCCTGGCACTTCTGAAGATATCATTGAGTCTTCATCAGTGTCAACGATCACAACGTCGATACAACGTCTACCGAGGGGGAACAACACTGACAAACAGAGAAGAAACACGATCAATGCAATGCACAATATGATGCACGCTATGACATGGCAATAAGAATGTGTTTTGGCTAATGCAACTAAAACCAGATTAAATGAAGTTGGTTTGAATCCAAGATTCAAATTCAAACTCCACATGTGGTTATTTAAATGCCATTTAATTGAATTGTCCTAAACAGTAGTCATAAGTTGTTCTAACATGCATGAAAATGGTACAGATGGATAGATTGGATTTTTCTGATAATTTTTCATATATAAATTATTTGATTTGGAGCTACGGTTGATTTTATATGATTTTTAGAAGTTTAAGACATTTTCTGGAATTTCCTGAATTATTTTAAATCCAGGAAATTATTAACTGCGTCAGCATGACATCTGTGTGATGTCAGTGGTCAACGGGGCTGGTCCAGGTCAAACTGACCTGTGGACCCTGCGTGTCAGTAGTTAATTAAACTAACTAATTTTAGTTAAACTAATCTGGTTAGTTAGCAGAGGGGGGGGGGCACTTGTCCTTGACTCAGGGGAGTCAACTTGGGCCCACCCAGTCAACGTCAATGGGTCAAACCCGCTAGTCAGCGGGTCAAAGCCTGCCGGCGTTTAGCCGCCGGCGAGGCCAGACGCGGCGGTGTGCTGCGGGATTTGCCCACAGGGCTCCATTTGCTACGCGGAGAGCAGCTACGGGCAGCTGGTGCTCGCCCGCAACAAGCCATGGTGATGGCTTGGCCGGGGAGTGGCCGGAGCATCGCCGACGACGAGTTTGGCGGAGGCCAAAGCTCGGGCCAGCTTGTGCGTGTGGCTCCAGTGGCCTAGGCGGTGTGGCGCAAGCACCTACAGCCTCTATGCGGTGCGAGGAGTGTGACGGGCACAAGCTCGTGACCAAATGGTCACCGGAGCAGCGCCGGTGACGTGGTCAGGCGGCAGCGCGTTCGGGCACAAGAGACGCGGCGTCTATGGTATACTAGGGTCGAAACAGAAAGCACGGGGAGGTTCAGCAGCTCACAGAGAAGCCGCAGGGATGGTCAGCATGCTCGGGGAAGGCTCGGTGCGGTCGGAACGGCGACGGCGATCTGGGGCGGCCCGAGGTTGAAGACGACGGTAGCGGGGATGATGCAGGGGCTCCGGCGTCGTGCGGCTTGGCTAGTCGACGTAGTCGACAACGACAAACCGTCCGGACACGGTGAGAGGGCGTGGGGACGGCGTTGGACGCGGCTGCGGCGAGCGGCGGTGATGGTGATGTCTCGGGCGACATCGGGGAGGGCGAGAGAGAGGAGCCAGAGGGGAGTGCGAGTGTCTGCGAGGTCGGGGAGAGAGAGAGGGTTCGTCCCACGTCGACAGCTCGATGAGGGGAGTGGCAAGGCGGCGGGCAGCTGCGTGGCACGCATGCTGTTCTCACCATCGAGCAGCTGCTTGCCTGCCTAGCCAAGCCAAGCAGCTCGCTAGAGCGATGGCGGGGCTGGGCCAGCAGGTGGGCCTGCTGGGTGGCGCCAGGTAGGTGTTCTCTCTCTCACTTTTCTAAATTGTTTTCTGTTTTCTGTTTTTCTGTAACTTCTGGGCTTTATTAAAAATACCAAAGCGTTTTCAAAAATCCTGAAGATAATTTTGGGCTCTATTTGGAATATTCCCAACAGCCCTCACTTAAGTTCAGAATTAATTGAGCATTTAAAATATTATATAGCATTTAAATGCCCAATTGCAAATAGCATATGATTTAATCCAGAGCCCAAATATGACATGGAAAAAGGTGCAACACCTCTGGTTAATGTTTCCAGCATTTTCCAGAAATGATGAACATTTTTGAAAGCCATTCTGATTCACTGAGAATATTTTAGTTGAACCTAGTGGATTCCTTTGATGCTAGGGTTTAGGCAATCCCCATTTCAGGTTTAACTGAAATCTAAACATGATGCAACACCAGATGCTAGCAAAAACAAGCAAGGCCTGAACTGGGGATGTGACACTAAGTTTTTTCCTCCTGCTAAGATCATCACTCTTAGGAACGATATTATGAATTTTAAACAACTTGATCATGAGCATGTTGCCCAACCTTGGGAAAGAATGAAATTGATGCTTCGCAATTGCCCTACTCATGGTTTGAATTTATGGATGATCATACAAAAATTTTATGCCGGTTTGAACTTTGCTTCTAGAAATCTTTTCGATTCGGCCATGGGAGGCACCTTTATGGAAATCACATTAGGATATGCTACAAAACTTCTTGATAATATTATGGCTAATTATTCTCAATGGCACACCGAAAGATCTTCTAGTGAAAAAGTGCATGCTATAGAAGAAATCAATGTTTTGAGTGAAAAGATGGATGAACTTTTGAAGATGTTTGCTACTAAAAATACTCCTCTTGATCCTAATGATATGCCTTTGTCTTCCTTGATTGATAATAATAATGAATCTATGGATGTGAATTCTGTTGGTAGGAATAGTTTTGGAAAAATACTTATAGAGGAAATTTTAATGCTAGACCGTTCCCTAGTAATTCCTCTAATAATTATGGAAATTACTACAATAATTCTTATGGTAATTTAAGATGCCCTCTGATTTTGAGAATAGTGTGAAAGAATTCATGATTTCTCAAAATAATTTTAATGCTTTGCTTGAAAAAAAATTGCTCAAAGTTGATGATTTGGCTAGGAACGTTGATAGACTTTCGCTTGATGTTGATTCTCTTAAAATTAGATCTTTCCCTCCTAAGCATGATATCAATGAGTCTCTCAAAGTAATGAGAATTTCCATTGACGAGTGCAAGGAAAGAACCGCTAGATTGCATGCTAAAAAAGAAAGCTTTATAAAAGTGTGTTCTTCTAGTTTCCATGAAAATAATGATGAGGATCTTAAAGTTATTAATGCGTCTCCGATTAGATCTATGTTTTGCAATATTAATTTTGATGATTATGGGACTGATGATGAATCAACTTTGCCTAGAAGGCGTCCCAAGGATTCGGAGTCTTTAGATCTTAATGCTAAATTTGGTAAAAGTGAGATTGGAGAATCCTCAACTTCTAATAATGTTGAACCCACTATCTCGGATTTCAAGGAATTTGACTTTGATAATTTCTCTCTAAAAGGTTGTATTTCCTTGTTGCAATCCGTTGTTAATTCTCCTCATGCTTATAGTCAAAACAAAGTTTTTACCAAACATATTGTTGATGCCTTGATGCAATCTTATGATGAAAAACTTAATTTGGAAGTTTCTATACCTAGAAAACTTAATGATGAGTGGGAACCTACTATAAAGATTAGAATTAAAGATTATGAGTGTTTTGCTTTGTGTGATTTGGGTGCTAGTGTTTCCACGATTCCGAAAACTTTATGTGATATTCTAGGTTTCCATGATCTTGAAGATTGCTCTTTAAATTTGCACCTTGCGGATTCCACCATTAAAAAGCCTATGGGAAGGATCAATGATGTTCTTATTGTTGCAAATAGAAATTTGGTGCCCATAGATTTTATCGTTCTTGATATAGGTTGCAATCTTTCTTGCCCTATTATTCTTGGTAGAGATTTCCTTAGAACGATTGGTGCGATTATTGATATGAAGGAAGGGAACATTAGATTACAATTTCCCTTAAAGAAAGGCATGGAGCACTTTACAAGAAATAAATTCAAATTACCTTATGAATCTATCATGCGTGCTACTTATGAATTTAGTGCCAAAGATGGCACTCGTTAGATCTATCTTCGCCTTTTATGCCTAGCTAGGGGCGTTAAACAATAGCGCTAGTTGGGAGGCAACCCAATTTTCTTTATGTTTTTTGTTTTTTCTCCTGTTTAGTAATAAATATTGCATCTACTCTCTGTTTAGATTTGTTTTTATCCTTTAGTTAGTGTTTGTGCCAAGTTGAACCTATAGGATAACCTACGATGATAGTTGATTTGATTCTGCTGAAAAAACAGAAACTTTGCGCTCACGAGAAAAATTTCAATAGATCACAGAGACGTGCTTTTACATTGATTCTTTTTGCTGCTGATCAATAAACAAATTTTCCAGTACGTCCTATTTTGGTATGATTTTTAGAGTTCCAGAAGTTTGCGTTAGTTGCAGATTGCTACAGACTGTTCTGTTTTTGACAGATTTTGTTTTTCGTGTGTTCTTTGCTTATTTCAATGCATCTATGGCTAGTAAATTAGTTTATAAACCATAAGGAAGTTCGAATACAGTAGGTTTAACACCAAAATAAATAAAGAATGAGTTCATTGCAGTACCTTATGTGGTGGTTTTGTTTTCTTTCACTAACGGAGCTTATAAGATTTCCCGTTGAGTTTTGTGTTGTGAAGTTTTCAATTTTTGGGTAAAGCTATTATGAACTATGGAATAAAGGGTGGCAAGAGCCTAATCTTGGTGATGCCCAAGGCACCACAAGATATTCAAGAATAGCCAAAAGCCTAAGCTTGGGGATGCCCCGGGAAGGCATCCCCTCTTTCGTCTTCATTCATTGGTAACTTTACTTGGAGCTATATTTTTATTCGCCACATGATATGTGTTTTGCTTGGAGCGTCGTGTATTATAATAGTCTTTGCTTTATAGTTTAACACAATCATTCTTGTTGTACACACCTTTTTGGTAGAAGCATATTTAGTTAGAATTTGCTAGAATACTCTATGTGCTTCACTTATATCTTTTGAGCTTGATAGTTTTTGCTCTAGTGCTTCACTTATATCTTTTAGAGCACGGTGGTGTCTTAATTTTGAAGAAATTACTAGCCTCTCATGCTTCACTTATATTATTTTGAGAGTCTTTTAGAACAGCATGCTATTTGCTATTATCATAAAGTTGGTCCTAGAATGATGAGCATCCAAGTTGAGTATAATAAAAACTATCATAGGAAGTGAATTGGATGCTATGATCAACTTGATACTTGATAATTGTTTTGAGATATGGAGGTAGTGATATTAAAGTCATGCTAGTTGGGTGATTATGAATTTAAAGAATGCTTGTGTTGAAGTTAGCAAGTCCCGTAGCATGCACGTATGGTTAAAGTTGTGTAACAAATTTGAAACATGAAGTGTACCTGGCTTGTGCATCCTTATGAGTGGCGGTCGGGGACGAGCGATGGTATTTTCCTACCAATCTATCCCCCTAGGAGCATGCGCATAGTACTTGATTTTTTGATGACTTCTAAATTTTTGCAATAAGTATATGAGTTCTTTTGACTAATGTTGAGTCCATGGATTATACGCCCTTTTATCTTTCCGCCTTTGCTAGCCTCTTCGGTACCGTGCATTGCCCTTTCTCAGCTTGATAGTTGGTGCAAACTTCGCCGGTGCATCCAAACCCCGTGGTACGATACGCTCTATCACACATAAACCTCCATATATCTTCCTCAAAACAGCCACCATACCTACCTATTATGGCATTTCCATAGCCATTCCGAGATATATTGCCATGCAACTTTCCACCGTTCTGTTTATCATCATCATGACATACTTTACTTTTGTCATATTTCCATTGCATGATCATGTAGTTGACATCGTATTTGTGGCAAGCCACCATGCATTATTTTTCATACATGTCACTCTTGATTCATTGCACCATCCCGGTACACCGCCGGAGACATTCGTATAGAGTCATATCTTGTTCTAGTTCTGAGTTGTAATTCTTATGTTGTAATCAATAGAAGTGTGATTATCATCATTATTAGAACATTGCCCAAAAAAATGCCAAAAAGAAAAAAGAAAAGGAAAAAGAAAAGAAAAAAGGCCCAAAAGAGAAAAGAAAAAAAAGACTAAATAAATAAAAAGGGCAATGTTACTATCTCTTTTTCCATACTTGTGCTTCAAAGTAGCACCTTGTTCTCCATGTAGTGAGTCTCATATATTGTGCTTCAAAGTAGCACCATGTTTTTCATATAGTGAGTCTCATAAGTTGTCTTTTTCATACTAGTGAGAATTTTTCATTATAGAACTTGGCTTGTATATTCCTACGATGGGCTTCCTCAAATGCCCTAGGTCTTCGTGAGCAAGCATGTTGGATGCACACCCACCAGTTTTCTTTTGTTGAGCATTCACTAGCACACATGCCCGTGCGTTGCAACGGGACGATAAAATTATATGCCTCTAGCTTAATATAAGAATGGATCAAGAACCCCACATGTCCGTATTCTCTAGTTCAACATGGCACCCTTTAATTAGAGCCAAACCAATATATTGTTTTTTTATTGGCTTCATGCCCATAATTTGTTTCAATTATAATTAACCATCATATTCTTTTTTATTGACGAATGGAAGCTACCACTGTCAATAATTTATGGTGTTCCTTATTCTAAACAAGCCGCCTTAGCTTGATGCACCGGATGCGGAGCAGGCCCAGTATGGGACTGATCGAACTCACGACCTCAAAGACCCGACCACATATTGCGAGACACTCAAATAAATGCACTCTTCTAACCAATGGTTAGCGTTAATATTAAAGAATCTAATGCAATGTCAGATTCAAATATTTTTTTTGAACTTTTAAATAACTAATAACTATGAAATGCCAAATATACTTGGCAACGTGAACAATTTTCCAAATTACGATTTTGTTTTAAATTCCACACATTTTAGAAAGACGAATAAAAAATTTGAGCGGAACATTTGTTGAAATTCACAAACATTTCTTAAAAGCATGAATGTTTTATAAAAATATGTTTTTTAAGTTGTGAACAATTTTTGGCAATGGGAATATGTTTTGAACATATGGACGAAATTTGTCTAGTAATGCAAAAATTGTTTTCAATTTTTGAACATATTGCTAAAACAAGAATATTTTTCAAATTTGTACCATTTATAAATCTTGAACAAATTTTGGAAAACTCAAACATTTTCTGAAAAATGGAAATAATTTTTAAAATTCTGAAAAGAAATCAGAATGACAAAATTTTAAAATTTTCAAACATTTTTTAAATATGAACGCAATTCTGGAATTCATAACATGAACTACCAAATATACTTGGCAATGTGAACAATTTTCCAAATTTTGAACATTTTTTGAAAATTCCATACATTTTTGGAAAAAGCAAGAACACAAAATTTGAAAAGAACATTTCCTGAAATTCACATATATTTCTTAAATACATGAACATTCTTATAAAAATATGAATGTTTTTACGTTGTGAACAATTTTTCTAAATGGGAAGATGTGTTAAACATGCAAAAGAATTTTAGAAAATGTGTTCATTTAATGCAAACATTCTTTTAAATTTTTAAACCTATATGTAAATCAAGAATATTTTTCGAATTTGGTTCATTTTTTAAATGCATTTGGTTAAATCTTGTAGACTTTGAAAAGACGAACATTTCATTAAAAATGGGAATATTTTTTAAATTTTGAACATATTTTGGCACGACACAAAATAGAAACATTGTTTGAAATAGGAACAAATTTTTGTAATTCTTAGCTTATTACGAAATTGTGAATAAAAATTGAAACTGCAGACATTTTTTGAAAATTGTGGAATCTCAGAAAACAATTAAAAATATACTTGCAATGGGAAAAATAAAAGAAACAAGAAATAAAAATAATAAGAAACAGAAAAAGAAAATTTTATAGAAAACACAAACGAAAATGGGCCACCGTGTCTTGGTCGTCCTGTGTGTAGCTAAACTATATGCCGCGTTAACCGTAAAATAGCATTTGTTTATTGCTGCATGGGCAGGAAAAAAAGGGCTGACTTTACTGGGCCATAGGGCGCGCGGCCCACATACGAAGTTCCCCACAAATCCTTTTTCCTTTGGTAACATACGGAGCACAAAAGTTTAGTACCACCTCTAATAGAAACATAAAATATTTTAGTGCTGAACGGATGAAAAAATTGGAGAGACGCACCTAGCTTTATTAGTAGGTATAGATATAGATTTACGTTGTGAATTTTTTTTCTAAATGGGAAGATGTGTTAAACATGCAAACGAATTTTAAAAAGTGTGTTTCTTTAATGCAAACATCTTTTCAATATTTAAACCTATATGTAAATCAAGAATATTTTTCGAATTTGGTACATTTTTTAATGCATTTGTTTAAATCTTGACTTTTTTGAAAATACGAACATTTTACTTAAAATTGGAATATTTTTTAAATTTTGAACATATTTTGGCACGACACAAAATAGAAACAATTTTTAAAATAGGAACAAAATTTTGAAATTCTTAAATTTTTACGAAATTGCGAATAAAAATTGAAACTGCAAACATTTTTTGAAAATTGTGGAATTTCAGAAAACAATTAAAAATATACTTGCAATGGAAAAAAAAGAAACAGGAAATAAAAAGAATAAGAAACAGAAAAAGGAAATTTGAAAGAAAACACAAACGAAAATAGGCCATCGTGTCTTGGTCGTCCTGTGTGTAGCTAAACTATATGCCGCGCTGGGCGTAAAATAGCATTTGTTTATTACTGCGTGAGCAGGAAAAAAGGGCTGACTTTACTGGGCTATAGGGCACGCGGCCCACATACGAAGTTCTCCAGAAATCCTTTTTTCCTTTGGTAACAGACGGAGCACAAAAGTTTAGTACCACCTAGAATAGAAACAAAAAATATTTTAGTGGTGAACGGATGAAAAAAATTGGAGAAACACACCTTGCTTTATTAGTATGTATAGATGTATAGATGTATAGATTTATAGCTCTAGTGCATCCGTTGCATGGCAATCCCTACTCCTCATGTTGACATCAATTGATGGGCATCTCCATAGCCCGTTGATTATCCTCGTCAATGTGAGACTTTCTCCTTTTTTGTCTTCTCCACATAATCCCCATCATCATATTCTATTCCACCCCTAGTGCTATATCCATGGCTCACGCTCATGTATTGCGTGAAGGTTGAAATTTTTTGAGATTATTTAAGTATGAAACAATTGCTTGGCTTTTCATCGGGGGTATAGAAGTTGGAAACATCTTTGTGTGACGAAAATGAAGCATAGCCTAACTATATGATTTTGTAGGGATGAACTTTCTTTTGCCATGATATTTTGAGAAGACATTATTAATTTGATTAGTATGCTTGAAGTGTTACTGTTTCTTTTATCAATATGAACTTTTATTTTGTATTCATTTGTATCTGAACATTCATGCCACAATAAAGAAAATTACATTATGAATCATGCTAGGTAGCATTCCACATCAAAAATTCTCTTTTTATCATTTACCTACTCGAGGACGAGCAGGAATTAAGCTTGGGGATGCTTGATACGTCTCCAACGTATCTATAATTTTTGATTGTTCCATGCTATTATATTACCCATTTTGGATGTTTATGGGCTTTATTTTACATATTTGTATCATTTTTGGGACTAACCTACTAACCGGAGGCCCAGCCCATATTGCTGTTTTTTTGCCTATTTCAGTATTTCAAAGAAAAGGAATATCAAACGGAGTCCAAACGGAATGAAACCTTAGGGAGCGTGATTTTTGGAACGAACGTGATCCGGAGAGCTTGGAGTGCAAGTCAAGAAGCTCCCGAGGACCCCACGATATAGGCCCCCCCCCTCCTATAGGGCGCGCCCCATGTCTCGTGGGCCCCTCGGGCGGCCACCGACATACTTCTTCCTCCTATATATACCTACGTACCCCGAAAACATCCAGGAGCACCATGAAACACAATTTCCACCGTCGTAACCTTCGGTATCCGCGAGATCTCATCTTGGAGCCATCGCCGGCACTCTGCCGGAGGGGAAATCGACCACGGAGGGCTTCTACATCAACATCCTTGCCCCTCCGATGAGTTGTGAGTAGTTTACCACGGACCTACGGGTCCATAGTTATTAGCTAGATGGCTTCTTCTCTCTTTTTGGATCTCAATACAATGTTCTCCCCCTCTCTCGTGGATATCTATTCAATGTAAACTCTTTTTGCGGTGTGTTTGTCGAGATCCGATGAATTGTGGGTTTATGATCAAGTTTATCTATGAATAATATTTGAATCTTCTCTGAATTCTTTTATGTATGATTGAGTTGTCTTTGCAAGTCTCTTCGAACTATCAGTTTGGTTTGCCCTACTAGATTGGGTTTTCCTGCCATGAGAGAAGTGCTTAGTTTTGGGTTCAATCTTGCGGTGTTCGTACCCAGTGACAGAAAGGGTTGCAAGACACGTATTGTATTGTTGCCATCGAGGATAACAAGATGGGATTTATATCATATTGCATGAGTTTATCCCTCTACATCATGTCATCTTGCTTAATGCGTTACTCTATTCTTATGAACTTAATACTCTAGATGCAGGCATGAGTCGGTCGATGTGTGGAGTAATAGTAGTAGATGCAGGCAGGAGTCGGTCTACTTGTTATGGACGTGATGCCTATATACATGATCATGCCTAGATAATCTCATAACTATGCGCTTTTCTATCAATTGTTCGACAGTAATTTGTTCACCCACCGTAATACTTATGCTATCTTGAGAGAAGCCTCTAGTGAAACCTATGGCCCCCGGGTCTATCACGTATCATATTTGCTTTCAGTCTACTTTTATTTGCATCTTTACTTTTTGCATCTATATTATAAAATACCAAAAATATATTTATCTTATCATACTATCTCTATCAGATCTCACTTTCGCAAGTGGCCGTGAAGGGATTGACAACCCCTTTATTGTGTTGGTTGCGAGATCTCAGTTTGTTTGCGTAGGTGCGTGGGACTTTTGAGGAGCCTCCTACTGGATTGATACCTTGGTTCTCAAAACTGAGGGAAATACTTACGCTACACTTGCTGCATCACCCTCTCCTCTTCGAGGAAAACCAACGCAAGCTCAAGACGTAGCAGTTAGCAGAACGACGAGCTAGGAAAAAAGTTGCCCAGCTCGGTGAACAAGCGAACCAATCGTTGCCCCCGCTCAAGGTGTCTAGCATCGTCGCGAATCATCCGGGCGGGATGGTGCCCGGTTATAACGATCTTGGAGATTACCTGCCTGACGATGCACATTTTGATTTCTTGGAGGTGGACGAACACAGATACATGTACAGGAAGCCTCTCGTCAAAGATGAAAAATCTCTAACAACGATGATGCGAAGATTCCATGATTGGTATATGAAAACCTGCAGAGAGTCTGAGGGGAGGAATATTTTGACGCTCAGAGTTAAAGAGGAGCATGACCTCGTTGGAATTGAACTGTTGAATGTTCCATTTGAGGAGTTCTTCGATTTCAATCTAAAGGACCTCGATAAGTTAATGATCACTTGCTACAGCCTGTAAGTAGTACTACTTCTGTCATTAAGTCTATATATATAGGTCACCTCTTTCATTGCATGTATTTTTAATTATTCTCACTATATTATGCAGATTGAAGATCGCCGAATTGAAGAAAAGACAAATCGGTGATATTGGGTTCATTAACACAAATCTCATAGATGCATATATGGTTAAATTTTAGGCCAAAGATACCGAGGCCAAGCTGCTACAATCATTTATATTAAATCAAAACATAGCTATAGTACTCTTCCCTTACAACTTCGAGTGAGTGTTACTGTAATGTAATTAATGAGTTATGCATGCGGGCGCAGGTTTCACTATATTCTCCTAGAGATTAAGCTTGAGCGGGGACTAGTTACCGTCTAAGACTCGAGACGAAAAGATCCCAAGAAGTATGCGGACATGACTGAAATTCTAGAGAAGTAAGTTAAATCGATCATTATCGCACCATATCGGCAACTTCAATTTGTTCATTTCCTGATATCAAGTAATTGTTTTCTTTGTCTGGCAGGGTTTGGAATAAATTCACCTCAAAAACTCCGGGACTGCCGACGAAGCTGCAATTTAGACACCCGAAAGTAAGTACTATAGTAACATATATGTTCCACGCATTTCCTAGTGATTCAAGCGCTAGTTCCATCAATACCATTTAGCATGCTTGCTAATTATCAGTTTGATTGACCTCTGTTTCTTGTAAAGTGGTTGTGGCAAGAAGAAGGGACTAATTACTATGGATACTACATTTGCGAGTCCATCCGCCACACGACCTGTGAGCGGGGCTACTCCGAGAAACAATATGAAGTGCGTAAATAATTATATACACAATTTTACTTTATTACCATCATTTGTGTTCAGTTTCATTTATTCATATATATGTATTGACCCCCTTCTTCAAATTAGATATTTCAGATGCGGGATGAACTCCTACCACCAGATCGTATGCGAGGAATTCAAGAGGAATTGGCGGCATTCTTTCTTGACCACGTGGTCGCTAAATACGGAGAATACGATGTGGACCCTGATGCATTCAATTTTAATTAGGAGATTATATTGTAAAAGATACTTATATTGTATATATGTAGACAGTAACGTCGGATAGATATACGAGAACTTGTTGTTCGACCAATCTCTCACAGAAGGAGAGGTGGTTGATATCACTTCTCTTTGTATGCATCTGTTCATGACGATCTTCTGCTTCCTTCATTTTCTTAACTAGCTAGCATGTCTAGTCCTCTCTATACATATAGTACGTAGCATCGAACAAGCACAGAGATAAGAAAGGACACTTCTCTCTATTAATTAGCTAGCTAACACAATATATGAAACACCAAAATTAACCCCCCAAACCCCCAAACCCTCCCCCCTTTCAAAAAAAGATCAAAAACCCCAGCACCTGAGATACTGACGCGTGGATGCCTATTGGTCCCGGTTGGTGCCACCAACCGGGACCAAAGGGCATCCTGCCTGGGCTCGCCGCACCGGCCACGTGGAGGCCCATATGTCCCGGTTTATGCAAGAACCGGGACTAAAGATTTAGGGCATTAGTACCGGCACTTTAGTCCCGGTTCAAAAACCGGGAGAAATGGCCCTCATGAACCGGGCAATAGGTCCTTTTTCTACTAGTGTGGTGACACTGGTGATGCAACTATCTCCGCAGGCCTTTGCCGGGCACTACGAAAATATGACCGAGGATAAACTAGAGAGAGAGGGGTGCCGCACACGGATTGGGAATAACGGTGTGGGTTTCCACTCTCCCTTCTCACATATATATAGGTGGAGGGGGAGGGTAGGCAGCCCTATGGGCGCCCCAAGGTGGCCGACGGCCGCCCTGGGCTCCTACCCTAGGCGCCTGCCCCCTTTCTGTTGGAAATATGCCCTAGAGGCAATAATAAATTAGTTATTATTATATTTCCTTGTTCATGATAATCGTTTATTATCCATGCTATAATTGTATTGATAGGAAACTCAGATACATGTGTGGGTACATGGACAACACCATGTCCCTAGTAAGCCTCTAGTTGACTAGCTCGTTGATCAATAGATGGTTACGGTTTCCTGACCATGGACATTGGATGTCGTTGATAACGGGATCACATCATTAGAAGAATGATGTGATGGACAAGACCCAATCCTAAGCCTAGCACAAAGATCGTAGTTCGTATGCTAAAGCTTTTCTAATGTCAAGTATCATTTCCTTAGATCATGAGATTGTGCAACTCCCGGATACCGTAGGAATGCTTTGGGTGTACCAAACGTCACAACGTAACTGGGTGGCTATAAAGGTGCACTACAGGTATCTCCGAAAGTGTCTGTTGGGTTGGCACGAATCAAGACTGGGATTTGTCACTCCGGTTAACGGAGAGGTATCTCTGGGCCCACTCGGTAGGACATCATCATAATGTGCACAATGTGACCAAGGGGTTGATCACGGGATGATGTGTTACGGAACGAGTAAAGAGACTTGCGGGTAACGAGATTGAACATGGTATCGGTATACCGACGATCGAATCTCCGGCAAGTACAATACCGCTAGACAAAGGGAATTGTATACGGGATCGATTGAGTCCTTGACATCGTGATTCATCCGATGAGATCATCATGGAACATGTGGGAGCCGACATGGGTATCCAGATCCCGCTGTTGGTTATTGACCGGAGAACGTCTCGGTCATGTCTGCATGGTTCCCAAACCCGTAGGGTCTACACACTTAAGGTTCGATGACGCTTGGGTTATAAAGGAAGTTTGTATGTGGTTACCGAATGTTGTTCGAAGTCCCGGATGAGATCCCGGACGTCACGAGGAGTTCCGGAATGGTCCGGAGGTAAAGATTTATATATGGGAAGTCCTGTTTTGGTCACCGGAAAAGTTTCGGGTTTTATCGGTAACGTACCGGGACCACCGGGAGGGTCCCGGGGGTTCACCAAGTGGGGCCACCGGCCCCGGAGGGCTGCATGGGCCAAGTGTGGGAGGGGATCAGCCCCAGGTGGGCTGGTGCGCCCCCCCACAAGGGCCCAAGGCGCCTAGGGTTGGGGGAGGGGGCGCACCCACCTAACTTGGGGGGCAAGTTTCCCCTCCTCCCCCCTTGGCCGCCCCTCAGATGGGATCTGGGCTGGCCGTCGCCCCTATGGTGGAACCCTAGGTGGAGGCGCAGCCCCCCCTCTCCCCCTATATATTCTTGAGGGGTTTTGGGGCTGCCAATACACGAGTTTCACCTCTCCCAGGCGCAGCCCTACCTCTCTTACTCCTCCTCTCCCGCGGTGCTTGGCGAAGCCCTGCTGGATTGCCACGCTCCTCCACCACCACCACGCCATTGTGCTGCTGCTGGACGGAGTCTTCCTCAACCTTCTCCCTCTCTCCTTGCTGGATCAAGGTGTGGGAGACGTCACCGGGCTGTACGTGTGTTGAACGTTGAGGTGCCGTCCGTTCGGCACTAGGATCTCCGGTGATTTGGATCACGACGAGTACGACTCCTTCAACCCCGTTCTCTTGAACGCTTCCACTTAGAGATCTACAAGGGTATGTAGATGCACTCTCCTTACCCTCGTTGCTGGTTTCTCCATAGATAGATCTTGGTGACACGTAGGAAAATTTTGAATTTCTGCTACGTTCCCCAATAGTGGCATCATGAGCTAGGTCTATTGCGTAGATTCTTTGCACGAGTAGAACACAAAGTAGTTGTGGGCGTTGATTTTGTTCAATATGCTTACCATTACTAGTCCAATCTTGTTTCGATGGTATTGTGGGATGAAGCGGCCCGGACCGACCTTACACGTACACTTATGTGAGACAGGTTCCACCGACTGACATGCACTTGGTGCATAAGGTGGTTCGCGGGTGCCAGTCTCTCCCACTTTAGTCGGAACGGATTCGATGAAAAGGGTCCTTATGAAGGGTAAATAGTAATTGGCATATCACTTTGTGGTATTGCGTAGGTAAGAAACGTTCTTGCTAGAAACCCATAGCAGCCACGTAAAACATGCAAACAACAATTAGAGGACGTCTAACTTGTTTTTGCAGGGTATGCTATGTGATGTGATATGGCCATGAAGAATGTGATGAATGATATGTGATGTATGAGATTGATCATGTTCTTGTAATAGGAATCACGACTTGCATGTCGATGAGTATGACAACCGGCAGGAGCCATAGGAGTTGTCTTTATTTATTGTTTGACCCGCGTGTCATTGAACAACGCCATGTAATTACTTTACTTTATTGCTAACCGGTAGCCATAGTAGTAGAAGTAATAAGTTGGCGAGACAACTTCATGGAGACACGATGATGGAGATCATGATGATGGATATCATGGTGTCATGCCGGTGACGACGATGATCATGGAGCCCCGAAGATGGAGATCAAAAGGAGCAAAATGATATTGGCCATATCATGTCACTATTTGATTGCATGTGATGTTTATCATGTTTATGCATCTTATTTGCTTAGGACGACGGTAGTAAATAAGATGATCCCTCATTAAAATTTCAAGAAAGTGTTCCCCCTAACTGTGCACCGTTACGAAAGTTCGTCGTTTCGAAGCACCACGTGATGATCGGGTGTGATAGATTCTTACGTTCACATACAACGGGTGTAAGCTAGATTTACACACGCGAAACACTTAGGTTAACTTGACGAGCCTAGCATGTACAGACATGGCCTCGAAACACAAGAGACCGAAAGGTCGAGCATGAGTCGTATAGTAGATACGATCAACATGAAGATGTTCACTGATGATGCTAGTACGTCTCACGTGATGATCGGACATGGCCTAGTTGACTCGGATCATGTAATCACTTAGATGACTAGAGGGATGTCTATCTGAGTGGGAGTTCATAAGATGAACTTAATTATCCTAAACATAGTCAAAATATGTTTGCAAATTATGTTGTAAGCTAGCGCTTTACTTCCACTGTTTAGATATGTTCCTAGAGAAAATATAGTTGAAAGTTGATAGTAGCGATTATGCGATCAGTAGAAAGCTTATGTCCTTAATGCACCGCTCAGTGTGCAGAACCCCAAACATCGTCTGTGGATGTTGCGAACATCGGACATACACGTTTTGATAACTACGTGATAATTCAGTTAAATGGTTTAGAGTAGAGGCACCAAAGACGTTTTCGAAACATCGCGGAACATATGAGATGTTTTGAGGGCTGAAATTGGGATTTCAGGCTCGTGCCCATGTCAAGAGGTATGAGACCTCCGACGATTTTCTTAGCCTGCAAACTAAGGGTGAAAGCTCAATTGATGAGCTTGTGCTCAGATTGTCTGAGTGCAACAATCACTTGAATCGAGTGGGAGTTGATCTTCCAGATGAGATAGTGATGTTTCTCCAAAGTCATTGCCACCAAGCTGCTAGAGCTTCATGATGAACTATAACATATCAGGGATACATATGATGATCCTTGAGGTATTCGCGATGTTTGACACCGCGAAAGTAGAAATCAAGAAGGAGCATCAATTGTTGATGGTTGGTGAAACCACTAGTTTCAAGAAGGGCAAGGGCAAGAAGGGATACTTCATGAAACGGCAAATCAACTGCTGCTCTAGTGAAGAAACCCAAGGTTGAACTCAAACCCGAGACTAAGTGCTTCTGTAATAAGGGGAACAACCACTGGAACATCATTACCCTAGATACTTGGTAGATGAGAAGGCTGGCAAGGTCGATAGAAGTATATTGGTTATACATTATGTTAAGGTGTACTTTACTAGTACTCCTAGTAGCACCAGGGTATTCAGATACCGGTTCGTTTGCTAAGTGTTAGTAACTCGAAATAAAAGAGCTACGGAATAAACGGAGACTAGCTAAAGGAGAGCTGACGATATGTGTTGGAAGTGTTTCCAATTTTGATGTGATCAAACATCGCACGCTCCCTCTGCCATCAAGATTAGTATTAAACCTGAATAATTGTCATTTGGTGTTTGCGTTGAGCATAGACATGATTGGATTATGTCTATCGCAATATGGTTATTCATTTAAGGAGAATAATGGTTACTCTGTTTATTTGAATAATACCTTCAATGGTATTTCACCTAATAGGAATGGTTTATTGAATCTCGATCATAGTGATACACATTTTCATGCCAAAAGATATAAGATAGTAATGATAGTACCACTTACTTGTGGCACTGCCATGTAAGTCATATTGGTGTAAAACGCATGAAGAAGCTCCATGTTGATGGATCTTTGGACTCACTCATTTTTGAAAAGTTTGAGACATGCGAACCATGTCTATTGGTGTATACGCATGAAGAAACTCCATGCGGATGGATGGTTTGGACTCACTTGATTTTGAATCACTTGAGATATGCAAATCATACCACATGGGCAATATGACTGAAAAGCCTCGTTTTCAGTAAGATGGAACAAGATAGCAACTTGTTGGAAGTAATACATTTTGATGTGTGCAGTCCAATAAGTGCTAAGGCATGCAGTGGATATCGTTATGTTCTTACTTCACAGATGATTTGAGTAGATACTAAGTATACTTACTTGATGAAACACAAGTCTGAATTATTGAATGGTTCAAGTAATTTCAGAGTGAAGTTGAAGATCATCGTGACAAGAGGATAAAATGTCTATGATATGATCATAGAGATGAGTATCTGAGTTACGAGCTTTGGCACGCAATTAATACATTATGGAAATTGTTTCACAATTAATACCGCCTAGAACACCATAGTGTGATGGTGTGTCCGAACTTCATAGTTGCACCCTATTGGATATGGTGCATACCATGATGTCTCTTATCAAATTACCACTATCGTTCATGGGTTAGGCATTAGAGACAACTGCATTCACTTTAAAATAGGGCACCACATAATTCCGTTGAGACGACACCGTTTGAACTATGGTTTGGAGAAACCTAAGTTGTCGTTTCTTAAAAGTTTGGGGCTGCGATGCTTATGTGAAAAAGTTTCAGGTTGATAAGCTCGAACCCAAAGCGGATAAAATGCATCTTCATAGGACACCCAAAACAATTGGGTATACCTCCTATCTCAGATCCGGAAGCAAAAGTAATTGTTTCTAGAAACGGGTCCTTTCTCGAGGAAAAGTTTCTCTCGAAAGAATTGAGTGGGAGGATGGTGGAGACTTGATGAGGTTATTGAACCGTCACTTCAACAAGTATGTAGCAGGGCACAGGAAGTTGTTCCTGTAGCGCCTACACCAATTGAAGTAGAAGCTTATGATAGTGATCATGAAGTTTTTGGATCAAGTCACTACCGTACCTCGTAGGGTGACAAGGATGTGTACTACTTTAGAGTGGTATAGTAATCCTGTCTTGAAGGTCATGTTGCTAGACAACAATGAACCTACGAGCTATGGAGAAGCGATGGTGGGCCCAAATTCCGACAAATGGTTAGAAGCCATGAAATCCAAGATAGGATCCATGTATGAGAACAAAGCATGGACTTTGGTGGACTTGCCCGATGATCGGCAAGCCATTGAGATAAATGGATCTTTAAGAAGAAGACGGACGTAGACGGTAATGTCACCATCTATGAAGCTCGACTTGTGGCGAAGAGTTTTTCACAAGTTCAAGGAGTTGACTACGATGAGATTTTATCATCCGTAGCGATGCTTAAGTCCGTCGGAATCATGTTAGCATTAGCTGCATTTATGAAATCTGGCAGATGGATGTCATGACGAGTTTCCTTACCAGTTTTCGTAAGGAAAGGTTGTATGTGATACAATCAGAAAGGTTTTGTCGATCCTAAGGATGCTAAAAGGTATGCTGGCTCCAGCGATCCTTCTAAGGACTGGAGTAAGCATCTCGGAGTTGGAATGTGTGCTTTGATGAGATGATCAAAGATTATGGGTTTATACAAAGTTCATGAAAAACTTGTATTTCCAAAGAAGTGAGTGGAGCACTATATAATTTCTGATAAGTATATGTTGTTGACATATTGTTGATCAGAAATGATGTAGAATTTTTCTGTAAAGCATATAGGGTTATTTGAAAAGTGTTTTTCAATGGAAGACCTGGATTAAGCTACTTGAACAATAAGCATCAAGATCTATAAGATAGATCAAAATGTTTAATAATACTTTCAAATGAGCACATACCTTGACATGATCTTGAAGGTGTTCAAGATGGATCAGTCAAAGAAGGAGTTCTTGCCTGAGTTGTAAGGTACGAAGTTAAGACTTAAAGCTCGACCACGGCAGAAGAGAGAGAAAGGACGAAGGTCGTCCCCTATGCTTCAGACATAGGCTCTGTAGTATGCTATGCTGTGTACCGCACCGGAAGTGTGCCTTGCCATGAGTCAGTCAAGGGGTACAAGAATGATCCAGGAACAGATCATTGGACAGCAGTCAAAATTGTCCTTGGAGTAAATAAGGACAGGTTTCTCGATTATGCAGGTGATAAAGAGTTCGGCGTAAAGGGTTACGTCGATGCAAGCTTTAACACCTATCCGAATGACTCTAAGAAGCAAACCGGATACATATAGTGGAGCAACCATTTGGAATAGCTCCAAGTGGAGCGTGGAAGCAGTATTTTGCAATATGACATAGAGAATTGCGAAATACATAAGGATCTGAATGTTGCAGACCCATTGACTAAAACCTCTCTCACAAGCAAAACATGATCAAAACCCCAGAACTCATTGAGTCTTGATCACATGGTGATGTGAACTAGTTTAGTGACACTAGTAAACTCTTTGGATGTTGGCCACATGGAGATGTGACCTATCAGTGTTAATCACATGGTGATGTGAACTAGATTATTGACTCTAGTACAAGTGGGAGACTGTTGGAAATATGCCCTAGAGGCAATAATAAATTAGTTATTATTATATTTCCTTGTTCATGATAATCGTTTATTATCCATGCTATAATTGTGTTGATAGGAAACTCAGATACATGTGTGGGTACATAGACAACACCATGTCCCTAGTAAGCCTCTAGTTGACTAGCTCGTTGATCAATAGATGGTTACGGTTTCCTGACCATGGACATTGGATGTCGTTGATAACGGGATCACATCATTAGCAGAATGATGTGATGGACAAGACCCAATCCTAAGCCTAGCACAAAGATCGTAGTTCATATGCTAAAGCTTTTCTAATGTCAAGTATCATTTCCTTAGACCATGAGATTGTGCAACTCCCGGATACCGTAGGAATGCTTTGGGTGTACCAAACGTCACAACGTAACTGGGTGGCTATAAAGATGCACTACAGGTATCTGCGAAAGTGTCTGTTGGGTTGGCATGAATCGAGACTGGGATTTGTCACTCCGGTTAACGGAGAGGTATCTCTGGGTCCACTCGATAGGACATCATCATAATGTGCACAATGTGACCAAGGGGGTTGATCACGGGATGATGTGTTACGGAACGAGTAAAGAGACTTGCCGGTAACGAGATTGAACAAGGTATCGGTATACCGACGATTGAATCTCGGGCAAGTACAATACCGCTAGACAAAGGGAATTGTATACGGGATCGATTGAGTCCTTGACATCGTGGTTCATCCGATGAGATCATCTTGGAACATGTGGGAGCCGACATGGGTATCCAGATCCCACTGTTGGTTATTGACCGGAGAACGTCTTGGTCATGTCTGCATCGTTCCCGAACCCGTAGGGTCTACACACTTAAGGTTCGATGATGCTAGGGTTATAAAGGAAGTTTGTATGTGGTTACCGAATGTTGTTCCAAGTCCCGGATGAGATCCCGGACGTCACGAGGAGTTCCGGAATGGTCCGGAGGTAAAGATTTATATATGGGAAGTCCTGTTTTGGTCACCGGAAAAGTTTCGGGTTTTATCAGTAACGTACCGGGACCACCGGGAGGGTCCCGGGGGTCCACCAAGTGGGGCCACCAGCCCCGAAGGGCTGCATGGGCCAAGTGTGGGAGGGGACCAGCCCAAGGTGGGCTGGTGCGCCCCCCCACAAGGGCCCAAGGCGCCTAGGGTTGGGGGAGGGGGGCCACCCACCTAACTTGGGGGGCAAGTTTCCCCTCTTCCCCCCTTGGCCGCCCCTCAGCTGGGATCTGGGCTGGCTGCCGCCCCTAGGGTGGAACCCTAGGTGGAGGCGCAGCCCCCCCTCTCCCCCTATATATACTTGAGGGGTTTTGGGGCTGCCAATACACGAGTTTCACCTCTCCCAGGCGCAGCCCTACCTCTCTTACTCCTCCTCTCCCGCGGTGCTTGGCGAAGCCCTACTGGATTGCCACGCTCCTCCACCACCACCACGTCGTTGTGCTGCTACTGGACGGAGTCTTCCTCAACCTCTCCCTCTCTCCTTGCTGGATCAAGGCGTGGGAGACGTCACCGGGCTGTACGTGTGTTGAACGCGGAGGTGCCGTCCGTTCGGCACTAGGATCTCCGCTGATTTGGATCACGACGAGTACGACTCCTTCAACCCCGTTCTCTTGAACGCTTCCGCTTAGCGATCTACAAGGGTATGTAGATGCACTCTCCTTCCCCTCGTTGCTGGTTTCTCCATAGATAGATCTTGGTGACACGTAGGAAAATTTTGAATTTCTTCTATGTTCCCCAACACTTTCCTTATTTAGGTGTGGAGGAGATGGCAGGGGAGGGGCTGGTTGCTGCCCTGCCTTGGCGCCCCCTTTCGTTCCTTGGCTCGTGGCCAGGGAGGTGGAGTGCGCCCAGCCCCTTAGTGGGTTGGTGCACCTCCCTCCTTTGTCCGATGAGGTGCACCAAGTGTCAGTGGCCTCCCGAAACCCATTTAGGTACTCCGATAAAACTCGGTACATTCTGAAACCTTTCCGGTGTCCAAATAGCATCGTGCTATATATCAATCTTCACCTTAGGACCATTCCGGAGCTCCTCGTCATGTCCGTGATCTCATCCGGTACTCCGAACAACATTCGGTCACCAACTCACATAACTCATATAATACTATCTCGTCAATGAACGTTAAGCGTGCGGACCCTACTGGTTCGAGAATGATGTAGACATGACCGAGACACCTCTCCGGTTAATAACCAATAGCGGGACCTGGATGCCCATATTGGTTCCCACATATTCTATGATAATCCTTATCAGTCGAGCCTTTATGACAACATACGTAGTTCCCTTTGTCTGTCGATATGTTACTTGTCCAAGATTCGGTCATCGGTATCTTCATACCTAATTCAATCTCGTTACCGGCAAGTCTCTTTACTCGTTCCATAATACATCATCACGTAACTAACTCCTTAGTTACTTTGCTTGCAAGCTTCTTGTGATGTTGTATTACCGAGAAGGCCCAGAGAAACCTCTCCATCATACGAAGTGACAAATCCTAATCTCGATTCACGACAACTCAACATACACCTTCGGAGATACCTGTAGAGCATCTTTGTGATCACCCACTTACGTTGTGACGTTTGATACCACACAAGGTATTCCTCCGGTGTCCGAGAGTTGCATGATCTCATGGTCGAAGAAACATGTATTTGACATTAGGAAAGCAATAGCAATAAACTGAATGGTCATATGCCAAGCTAACAGATGGGTCTTGTCCATCACGTCATTCTCCTAATGATGTGATCCTGTCATCAAGTGACAACTCATGTCTATGGTTAGTAATCCTTAACCATTTTGATCAACGAGCTAGTCTAGTAGAGGCTTACTAGGTACATAGTATTTGTTTATGTATCCACACATGTACCTAAGTTTCCGGTCAATACAATTCTAGCATGAATAATAAACATTTATCATGAATAAGGAAATATAATAATGACCATTTTATTATTGCCTCTAGGGCATATTTCCATCAATTTGATCTTGCCACACAATACTTCAACATATTGAACAATCCCGAGTGGCGAAATAGTCTCTCTATTTGCAAGAGTAACATCAATATCTTCAATCTCAATAGGTGCAATGTCATTCATAACTCCTTGGTATAAGGTAAACAGAATAGCACTAACACTAGCACCCATATCACATAAACCATGATAATAATGATCTAAAATTTTAACAAAAACAATAGGCATGGCAACCATAGGTTTATTCTTATCGAGCATACCTCATTCATTTCTAACGGGTTTGGCAATTCTAGCAGCATCATTGCAAAAGTAAATAACATGCCGATCAATATTATCAACCAAGAGATCTTTAACCATTGCAATATTAGGTTCAACCTTAAATTGTTCATAAGGTTTAGGTGTTCTAATATTACTTTTATTAACCACAGTTGTAGCTTTAGCATGTTACTTAATCCTAACAGGGAAAGGAGGTTTCTTAATATAAGGAGTAGGCACAACTAGATCAACATTAAAAACGATTGTATCATCTTTAGCTATAACGGGTTCCTCTATTATTTCCCCAATAGGTGGATGGCATTTAAACCACTTCTCCTTAGGGACATCAACATGAGTAGCAAAAGATTCACAAAATGTAGCTACTACTCCCTTCGGTTCTTTTTTACTTTGCCTATAACTTGTTCAAATATTAGTTTGCACGTTGCCGATTCCTAGTGTTGGTTTCCTTCTGTAACCCCGCCAATCCGCTTCTGCCCTCATTAATTGCGTCAGTTTCAAAGAAAAGAGGCAGCAAAAAAATGGCATGCATTGGCTCATGCCGGCTGAGAGCATTGTGGAGCCAATCGCAGCGAAAAAGAGGAGGACCATCCAACCATTGCATGCATATCTACTCCCGATACTCATGCAGAGCACTGTTGCACAGGGGAAAATTAGTCCAGAAAAATCAAACCAGTGCCCTCCTTGGTATGCGGATCAGGAGTTATGCGCAGAGTAAATAGAATCGAAGGGAGTATCTTAGAGTCAAGTCCATATTTAGTACTAAACTTAAGGAAAGCATCAGTTCCATAAAAGATTTAACTCAATCAAACTCAAGATTTATACCGGACTCTTTACCTTCATCAAATTCCCAATCTTCAAAGTTGCGTTTAATTCTTTCTGATATATTCCACTTGGATTCAATAATTTTCTTCATAAAAGAACCCATATAAGAAGAATCCGGCATGGATCAATCATCATGAGAAAGTCGAGCAGAAAAGTTTTCAATAATAATTTCCCTTGAGAGCTCATGATTGGGGCATGTGTACATCATGTACTTAAGGGTCCCCAAGGCTTGAGTGATTCTTTCTCCTTCACGAGGCCAAAAATTATATATATAATTTCAATCACGATGAACCAAATGCATAGGAAAAAACTTCTGATGAAATTCCAATTTCAGCTGGTTCCAATCGCATGTTTGAGTATCATCCAATAGCCTATACCAAGTCAATGACTTTACCTCCAAAGATAAATGGAATAACTTCTTATTAACTCCATCCTCAGATAAACCTGCAAGCTTAAACAATCCATAAATTTCATCCAAATATATTTAGTGCATATCACGATGTATAGTGCCATCTCCTGCATAAGGATTAGCTAGCAGTTTCTCTAACATACCCGTAGGAATCTCATAATAAATATTTTCATTAGGTTTAGTAGGTTGAGGGGAAACTCTTATTGCTTCCAGTTCAAAGTGAAGATACCCCGAACAAACCCCTCAAAGGATTACTTTCCATAGTGACAGGTGATAGTAAATTTCAGCACTCAGTATAAATGTTTCCTGAACAATTCCACTTACCAAAGGCGCTTCACTCCCCGACGACGGTGCCAGAAATGGGTCTTGATGACCCACAAGTATAGGGTATCAATCTTAGTCCTTTCGATAAGTAAGAGTGTTGAACCCAACGAGGAGTAGAAGGAAATGACAAGCGGTTTTCAGCAAGGTATTCGCTACAAGCACATAAATTATCGGTAATAGATAGTTTGATAGCAAGGGTTGTAACAAGTAACAATAGTAGCAAAGGTGCAGGAAGGTATCCCAATCCTTTTTATAGCAAAGGACAAGATGGAACATTCTCTTACAGTAAGCAAGGCGTTCTTAAGGACACATGGGAATTCATCAAGTCACTTTCATCATTTTTAGTTGATTCGCGTTCACTGCTTTCAGAATTTGATATGTGGGTGGACTGGTGCTTGGGCATTGTTCTTACTTGAACAAGCCTCCCACTTATGATTACCCCCTCTCTCAAGCATCCACTACTACAAAAAAAGAATTAAGATAAATCTAACCATAGCATGAAACACATGGGTCCAAATCAGCCTCTTACAGAATAGCACATAAACTAGGGTTTAAGCTTCTGTCACTCAAGCAACCCATCATCTAATTACTATTCCACAATGCCTTTCCTTAGGACCAAGTATGGTGAAGTTTGATGTAGTTGATGTCCACATGACACCACTAAAGAAAGCAACAACATACATATCATCAAAATATCGAACGAATACCAAATTCACATGACTATTTATAACCGGACTTCTCCCATGTCCTCAAGAACAAAACTAACTACTCACAAATCATATTCATGTTAAAGATCATAGGGGTACTGAATATCATTAAGGATCTGAATATATAATCTTCCACCAAATAAACCAACTAGCATCAACTACAAGATGTAATCAACACTACTAGCAACCCATAGGTACCAATCTGAGGTTTTGAGACAAAGATTGAATACAATAGATGAACTAGGGTTTGAGATGAGATGGTGCTAGCGAAGATGTTGATGAAGATTGGCCCACCAATGCTGAGACGATCATTAGTGATGTCGACAGCTTTGAGTTCCCCCTCTCGAAGGGAAGTTTCCCTGGCAGAATCGCTCCGCCGGAGATCAACAGTGCTCCTGCCCAGGTTTCGCCTTGAGACAGCGGCGCTTCATCCTGAAACCTTCCACTTGATTTTTTTCTAGGTCAAATGGCATCATATAGCAGAAGATGGGCTTTGGAGGCCTGCCAAGGGCCCCACAAGCTCGGGGGCATGCCCTAGTGGGTAGGGCACACCCCCTAGGATTGTGGCTGCCTGGTAATTCCTTCACCAGTATTTTTGTATATTCTAAAATAATTCTCCATAATTTTTTAGGTCATTTGGAGTTGTGCAGAATAGTTATCTCTGATGTAGCACTTTTCGGTCCAGAATTCCAACTACTGGTAATCCCCTTCTTCATGTGAAGCTTGCAAAATAAGAGAGAAAAGGTGTAAGAATTGTATCGTAAAGTGAAATAACAACCCAAAACACAATAAATAACAGTAGGAAAACATGATGCAAAATGGATGTATCAAGCGCTATTGTCATTCTTAGTTTAACATGTGTTGAGTCTAGTTAATTTTGGAAATGACCATGATTGGATCTCTTCTACCCTGAATTACAATGTTTAGTCACTGTTTGAACCTCAGAGGTGCTCTGCATTTATGTTTTCCGGTCTCAAAAAAGGCTAGCGAGATACCATGTTATCATATTATACCATGATTATTTTGACAAATTGTCGGCATTTGAGATATGTTATTATTGCTCGCTAATTGATTATGCCATTGATATGAGTAAATGTGAGTTCTAAGTGTTATGATTCACATGATTAGTTCATGATCTTTGCTGAAAACATGGTTACTATTTATGCTTATATACGAATACAAAAACAGAAGAGTTTGTAGAAGTTTTTCCTTATCACTTTCAGTTTATCAGCTGAATTTCTTGAGGACAAGCAATGAGTTAAGCTTGGGGGAGTTAATACATCTCCATTGTACCTACTTTTCCAAACACTTCTGAGCTTGTTTTTGTCACGCCCAATATGCGACCCTATCCAAAAGGAACTCGAAGGTCCCACCAAGGATAGACCCGCATATTGAAACGCTTTTGCAAGGTCGATATCATTACATCAACATTACATAATAGATGGGGATACATACATAAGGCATACAATGCCACACGAATACAACAATATATCATACACAATATCAACATCCGACTACGAACGAAACACAAACAGAAGCTCAAACGACATCCACCCTGCTAGCCCAGGCTGCCGACCTGGAACCTATCCCCTGATCGAAGAAGAAGCAGAAGAAGAACTCAACGCAAGCAAGCATCACTCTCGCATCATGATCATCGCAAAACCTGTACCTGCAACTGTTGTTGTAGTAATCTGTGAGCCACGAGGACTCAACAATCCCATTACCATGGGTATCAAGACTAGCAAATCTTAAAGGGAAAGGAGTAAAGTGGTGAGGCTGCAGCAGCGACTAAGCAAGTATGGTGGCTAACATACGCAAATAAGAGCGAGAAGAGAGCAAGCAGAACGGTCGTCAACTAGTAATGATCAAGAAGTGATCCTGAACTCCTACTTACGTCAAACATAACCCAGAAACCATGTTCACTTCACGGCTACACACGCGGTTGATGCGTTTTAATTCGGATCTGGTGTCAAGTTATCTACAACCGGACATTAACAAATTCCCATCTGCCTATAACCGTAGGCACGGCTTTCGAAAGATTATACCCTGCAGGGGTGTCCCAACTTAGCCCATGACAAGCTCTCGCGATCAACGAAGGAATAGACCTTCTCCCAGGAAGACCCGATCAGACTCGGAATCCCGGTTTACAAGACATTTCGACAATGGTAAAACAAGACCAGCAAAGCCGCCCGCTGTGCCGACAAATCCCGATAGGAGCTGCACATATCTCGTTCTCAGGGCACACCGGATGAGCAAGACGACGGGTTGGCATAGACCCTGGTTGCCCAGGGGGCGCCGGACATCGCTCGGTTTGGACCAACACTTAGACAAGCACTGGCCCGGGGGGGCTAAAATAAAGATGACCCTCAGGCTCCGGAAACCCAAGGGAAAAAGGGCTAGGTGAGGCAAATGGTAAAACCAATGTTGGGCCTTGCTGGAGGAGTTTTATTCAAAGCGAACTATCAAGGGGGTCCCATAAATCACCCAACCGCGTAAGGAACGCAAAATCCGGGAACATAACACCGGTATGACGGAAACTAGGGCGGCAAGAGTGGAACAAAACACTAGGCAAAAGGCCGAGTCTTCCACCCTTTACCAAATATATAGATGCATTAAATAATATAAGAGATATTGTGATATCCCAACCAAAATCCTGTCCACCATGGAGAAATCTTCAACTTCACCTGCAACTAGCAATGCTATAAGAGGGCTGAGCAAAGCGGTAACATAGCCAATCAATGGTTTGCATAGGTAAGGTGTCAAAGGTTAGAGGTTCATGGCAACAAGGGATGGCTTGATAAACAGATGATAGGTAGCGCAGCAAAGCGATAGAACGAAGCAACTAGCATAGCAATGATAGTAGTGAGATCCAGGGTAGCGGTCATCTTGCCTGAAATCCCGCAAGGAAGAAGAACGAGTCCATGAAGTAGACGAACCAACGTAGTCGAACGAATCCTCACGAACGCAACGTTACCGGAACTAAGAAGCAACACCGGAAAGAAGCAAGCAACATGGTAAATGCACAAGCATAAACATGGCATGATGCACAATCAAGTATGATGCATGTCCGGTTAATGAGGCATGGCATGGCAAAGGCAACCAAACAATACTACAAGTTAAGTGGAGATCAATATGCAACAAGTTGCATATTAACAAAACACCACATCAAATATTTAGTTCTCTCTCGTTTAAGCTACCAAACAATATTAAATGTTATTAAACATGGCAAGGGGTGAAGCACGAGAAAAACTACCTATCTAGACAAGTTTAAAAGAGGCCGGAACAAGAAACAACAATTCCGAAAAATCCCCATATGCATATTTTAGATTCGGTACTGTTCTGCCCTAAACACAATTTTAATGTTGTTAAACAGGAAAATAAAGTGCACCATGTTAAACTAGGCATTTTTCCACCCCATTTACATATAAAGTTTATTAAAATCGGAGCTACGGTTATTTAGTTATGAAATAAAGCATTTTAACATGGCATTATGCAAAATAAACACAAACAGCATGTTAAACATTTTAAACATAGATGAAAGTGGCATATTATTAATCTACACAATTTTCTGAGCATTTTACATATAAAGTTTGTTTAAATCCGATGCACGGGTAATTAGTTATTACATGCATGAGGTTCAATGGGTTTTTTGCAAAACTGCAGTCTCTGGAAATTAGCTAAATTCGCAGCGTATGAAAAAAAAACAACATGGGCCGAATCTGGGCGGACTGGGCCAACAGAGAGGGGCTGGGGGAGGCAGCTGACCATGGGCCTTGGCCCAGGTCGGTGGAGGAGGCCTGGCAGGGCGGCTCTGGTGGGCTGGGGAGGTCGGCAGAGAGGCGACGTGGACCGGGGCTGACGGCGGCTTGCGGGGCCCACGTGGCCCACGCGGCCAACGCGCTCGGGCGCGCGGTCCCGAGAAGGAGACGGAGCAGGGCGCCGGCGAGGAGGCCATGGATGGCGGCGGCAGGGAAGCTCGCCGGATTCGGGGGAGATCGGCGGGAATGGACGGATCCGGGCGTGGGGGCGCCAGATCTGGTCCCAGGTGAGGTCGACGCGCCCCACATGGCCGGCGGCGAGGTCGACCAAGACGGCGGCGGTTGGGTTCCTGCAGTGAGCGAGAAGGGGTGAGGCAGGCAGGAGAAAGAGGGGAAGGAGAGGGCGCGAGGCGGAGCTGGCCTGGGGGCGGAGCTCGTGGAGCCGGGTGGCGCGGGGTGGTGGTGACGGGCGGCGCCGGCGCTGCGGTGCCACGGGCAGGGAGGCGATGGAGGGATGAGGGGTCAGGGGCGCATAGGGTCGGGCCCAGTCGCGGCCCATGGCGGACTCCCCGCGGGCCTGGCGGGCCGCGGCTGCGGGAGAGGAGCTGGGGGCACGACGTGGACGCGTGGAAGGCGGGGAGTGGGCGCGGGGGCGGCGCGGCTGACTTGGCGGCGGCGCTGGGTGGTGGCTGGCGGCGGGGGCAGCGCCAAGTGGCAGAGGAGGAGAGGGCCGGTGCGGAAATTGAGGAGGGAGAGGGCTAGAGGTAGGTGGGGGGCCAGGGGCTGCCCAAAATGGACTAGGAGGTACATATATAGCAGGGGGCTAGGGTTAGAGGGGGGTTAGGTGGGGTTTGGAGCCTCCGATCGTAATCTGACGGATCTGATCGCGAGGGGGGGGTTGGCAGGCCTAGGTGGGCTGGATTAGAGTGGGTGTGGGCTGTGAAGAGAGGCCTTGGGTTGAGAAGAGAGAAGAGAAGGAATGCAGCCCGGCACGATTTCGGAGACCGAAACGTCCGACGAATGAACCGGCGACGGTGTCGTTATATATTTAACGGTTGGGCTATCAAATGGACTCCGAATGCGACGAAACATGGCAGGCGGTCTGTCTACACTATAATAAGACCGCACGACAAGTTGCATCCCATTCCGAGAACATTTTTATGCCACTTATAAAATAATATTTCGGAGGTGCCGCGGGCGCGTGCGAGTGTGGTTGGGCTCAGAAGGGACAACGGAGAGAACCGGCGGAACCCGAACGGATGCAAGTTTTATGAAAACGATGCTGATGCAATGCGAATGATGACATGAGACGAGATGCATAACAAGAACAAAATGCAAAACAACAGACAAAACCCAACCACAGAGGAAATAATAAATCACATAGCCGGAAATGGCAAGAGTCGGAGTTACGAATATGGAAAGTTGTATCCGGGGCGTTACAGTTTTGGACTCTAATTTGCATGATTTGAAGGAAACTAATCCGGACTGACGTTGTTTTTAGCAGAACTATGGTGGTGTTGTTATTATGCAGCAATAAAAGTTCTCAAAATCAAACGAAACTTTGTGGAGACTTTTTATTGAACAAAAAGAATACTAGAATTAATGAAGATTCACTAGAGGGGGCCACCAGTTGCTCACAAGGCAACAAGGTGCGCCTACCCCCAGGGTGCGCCCTGATGCCTTGTGGGGCCCACAAGGCTCCGTCTAACCTAATTCCAAGCCTATAAATTCTGTCTTCTCGAGAAAACAAATTAGAGAAGAAGTTTCATCGCGTTTTACGATAAAGAGCTGTCGCCACCCCTGTTCGGGGCTCCAAGGAGGGAGATTAATCGCCGTCATCATCAGCAACCCATCTTCATCAACAATTTCATGATGCTCACCACCGGAAGTGAGTAATTCCTTCGTAGGCTTGCTGGACGATGCTACTTGTGAACTGCATTGGGGTTTCCCCGAAGAGGAGAGGATGATGCAATATAGTAGAGATAAGTATTTCCCTTAGTTAAGAGCCATGGTTATCAATCTACTAGGAGAACCATGCAACACCTCATTAGCAGCACCTGCACATAAAATAACAAATCCTTGCAAGCCAATGCGAACAAGGGGTTGTCAATCCCTTGACGGTTAAGTGCAAGATAAAATTGTGTAGTAATTGATAGATAGGTTGAACAAAATACAAAATAAAATAAATAAAGTAAAATTTCAGCAAGATATTTTTAGGGTTTTCAATATATGATAAAAGTAGACCCCGGGGCCATAGTTTTTACCAGAGGCTTCTCTCTTGAAAATAGCATACGGTGGATAAACAAATAATTGTTGTCAATTGATAGAAAAGCGAATAATCATGACGATATCCAAGGCGATGATCATGTATATAGGCATCACATCCAAGACAAGTAGACCGACTCCTGCCCGCATCTACTACTATTACTCCATACATCTACCGCTATGCAGCATGCATCTAGAGTATTAAGTTCATAAAGAACAGAGTAACTCCATAAGCAAGATGACATGATGTATACAAAGTAAACTCACGCATGAATAAACCCCATATTTTTATCCTTAATGGAAACATTACAAATACGTGTCATGTCCCCTTCTGTCACTTGGATTGAGCACCGCAAGATCGAATCCATCACAAACCACCTCTCTCATTGCAAGAAAAATCAATCTAGTTGGCCAAACCAAATCAATAGATCAGAGAGAAATATGAAGCTATAATAATCATGCATAAAAGAGTTCACATAAGACTCAAATAGTATTCATGGATAATCTGATCATAAACTCACAATTCATCGGATTCCAACAAAAACATTGCAAAATGTGATTACATCGAATAGAACTCCAAGAACATCGAGGAGAACATTGTATTGAAGATCAAAGAGAGAGAGAGAGAGAGAGAGAGAGATCCATCTAGCTAATAACTATGGACCCGTAGGTCGGTGGTAAACTACTCACACATCATCGAAAGGGTAGCAAGGTTGATGTGTAACCCCTCTGTGATTGATTCCCCCTTCGTTAGAGTGCCGAAAAAGGCCTCCAGATGGGATCTCGTGAGAACAGTAACTTGCGGCGGCAGAAAAATTATTTCGGGTGGCTCTTAGTTGGTTTCCGGATTTTAGAGAATTTATATAGGCAGAGTTAGGTCAAAAGAAGCCACATGGACCCCACCAGCCAACAGGGCGTGCCTGCCCTCCTCCCACCCCACGGGCGCGCCCTGGTGCCTCATGGGCCACTGCTCCATCTTCTTGTCCCCTCCCAAAGCTTCTAGTGTCTCTTATGTATAGAAAGAAATGTCCAAAAAGTTTTGTGGAATTTGGACTTTGTTTGGTACTGATATTCTGAAGAATGAAAAACAAGCAAAAATAGCAACTGGCACTGGGCACTAAGTTAATAGGTTAGTCCCCAAAAATGATATATAATTGCTTGCAAATGCATATTATTAAAAAAATCCAAGATTGATACTATAATGGGAAGGAACAATAAAAAATTAGAGATACATTGGAGATGAAACAAACATCCCAAGCTTAATTGCTGCTCGTCCTCGAGTAGTTAAATGATAAAAAACAGATTTTTGACGTGGAATGCTACCTATCATATTCATCATATAATCTTTTCTTTTGTGGCATGGATATTTGGAGTTGAGTGATACAATGCAATAGTCTATAATTTGACATGAAAACATAAGTACTCATGTATACCAACAAGCAACCAATGTCTTTCCAAATATTAATGCTAAAGAAAGCTATCCCTAGCCCATTATGCTCAGTCATTGATCCTTTCATAAAACACACTCAATATTAGCTACACCCAATGCACAAGTATGACAATAGTGCTCTCCAATTGGTGCCTTATAAGAGAATATGGTGACTCAAATTAAACATAAAAATTGTATAAAAGTAAAATAGATAGGCCCTTCACAGAGGGAAGCAAAGATTTGCAGAGGTGCGAGAGTTCAAGGTTTGAAATAGAGAGATAAAATTATTTTGAGAGGCATGCTTTTCCTGTCAACTAAAATGACCGAGAATTCACAATATCTTCCATGCTAGACACACATTATGGGCAGTTCCCACACAAAAAATAAAGTTTATTTCCTTTCCACCATTCTTTCACAATCCATGGCTAACTGTATCCACAGGTGCCTTCCATACTAACACTTTCCAAGGAATTTATTATTATTATTATTATTATTATTATTATTATTATTTTGATTTCGAGACTGGGCATCCCTATTACCTTGCCACTTTCTCGTGCAATGACAAGGGAATAAACACTCATCGTGAGAATAACCGCCTAGCATGGAAAATATTGGCCACCCCCTGCAGCTTCATGAGCGGTATAGACACACAAAATGAATTTTTTTGAATGAATAGAGTTGGCACATGCAGATTTACATGGAATGGCATGTAAATACCACTTATAGGTAGGTATGGTGGACTCATTTGGCACAACTTTGGGTTTAAGGAATTTGATACACAAGAAGTATTTTCCGCTTAGTACAAATGAAGGCTAGCAAATAGATTCGGAAGCAACCAACCAGAAAACGGTCATAAACATGCATCGAACATAAGTAACACTGAATAATGCACCAAAAGTAGGATGTAGCTTCATTGCATAACTATGGACTTTACGTGCATGCATAGGGAATCACAAACCTTAACACCAATATTCTTACTAAATCAGAATTACTCACTAGCATAACTCACATATTATCACCTCCATATCAAAAAAGTAAGTAACCAAACTTATCATATCCAATGATATATATGAAAGTTTTTATTATATCCTTCTTGATATTCATCACATTGGGACCAAATTCATATCTTGTGCAAATTACCATTACTATTATCCACTCTCAAAAAGATATAAGTGAAGCATGAGAATTCATCTATTTCTTCAAAATATAATCACCGCCATGCTCAAAAAGATACAAGTGAAGTACTAGAGCAACTGCCTAGCTCAAAAGATATAAGTGAAGGACATAGAGTATTCTAACAAATCATGAAAAATGTGTGCCTCTCTCGAATGGGTGCGTCCAGCAAACATGATTGTGACAAACTAAAAATCTAATAAAACAAAGACTCATATAATACATGATGCTCCAAGCAAAACTCATATCATGTGATGAATAAAAATATAGCTCCAAGTAAAATTACTCATGGTCGGTAGAAGAAAGAGGGGATGCCTTCCGGGGCATCCCCAAGCTTAGTTGCTTGGGAGTCCTTGAATATTACCTTGGGTTGCCTCGAGCATCCCCAAGCTTAGGCTTTTGCCACTCCTTATTCCTTCATCCATCGTGATCTCACCCAAAACTTGAAACTTTGGCACACAAAACTTAACGAAACCTTCGTGAGCTCCATTAGCATAATAAAACAAATCACTACTTTAGGTACTGTTGCAAACCCATTCATATTTATTTTTTCATTATAACTACTATATTCTAACTTCTCCATGGATTATACCCCCCGATACAATCCATCGTTCCATCAAAACAAGCAAAACAATGCATCAAAAACAGAATGTGTAATAAATAGAATAGTTTGTAGCAATCTGAAAATTGACTATACTTCAGTAACTCCAAAAATTCTGAAAAATTAAGACAACGTGGGAAATTTGTATATAAATCATGTGTAAAAATTGAGAGGAAAAGCACGTTCCTATGAATTTACAAAATTCCATAACTGGGCGCAAAAGTGTCTGTTTTTGCACAGAATCAAAACAACTATCATCCAAATCATCCCACAAACACGAACACTAATTTAAACAAGAAAACACAACCATAATAGTAGCATAATCATGCCACACACAAAAACAGAAAAATAAACAAGAAAATTAAGATAACCATTGGGTTGCCTCCCAACTAGCGCTAGTGTTTTATGCCCCTAGCTAGGCATAATGCATAGTTTCAAGCGTTGTCATCTGTCTTCTTCTTTTCTAAGGATGTGTTTTCATCAGGAGGCTTTTCAAAATAATCTGAAACACATCATCCAAGGGAATTTAAGCATCACTGGTTGACCATCTGCAAATCCTTCTTGATTACCGGTTACATTCCAAGAATATTGTTTATTTATACCATTGAAAACTTGTTGGATTATATTCAAAGGAGGAACTTCTGTTTTCGTATTCTCTTCAAAAGTGCGATCATTGCAAAATAAATATCTCAACAAGTATTCAGTATTGTATAAAATCCCATCTATTACTGTTTTTTCACAAATCATACCATAAAATCAAAGATATCTCTAGCTTCTTGCACTATGTAATCAAATTCGTTAATAAGGACAAGGGTAGATATCTCCTTAGCTCTAGAATTTTTTATAATCGGCAACTCATAAAACAATCTTAGCAAAGTAGGATGGGTACGCATAAATATTCTTTCCAGCTTAAGATCAAGCGCGGAAATAGCTTCGGCATAAGTTTTTGTTCTTTTAAGTATAGGAGCATCATCACAAGCCAAAGTTCTAGTGCAATTGACGAATTCTTGGATAACACTTTTTCCTATAATATTCCAATGTCCCATCCCAAAAGTTTTAGCATCAAGATTGGTAGTAACTTGAATTTTAGGAGTTTTACCATCCTCACTCTTTTCCATGCCAAAATCACCCTTGAAAGCAAGTTCAAACAAGCAAATAAAGAAGCAAACAAAAAAGGGCAAACAGAAAATATTTTTGTATTTTTGCAAAAAAAATTAGAAGTGGGGGAGATGAAAATGAGAGGCAAATGGCAAATAATGTAAATGCAAGGAGATGTAAGTTTATGTGTAGGTACTTGATAGATGTTGATGATGTATCCCCGGCAACGGGCCACAAATTCTAACTGCTACATGTGAGTTGCGTTGGTATTTCCCTGAAGAGGAGAGGATGATGTAGTACAATAGAGAAGTATTTCCCTTAGTTAAGAACCAATGTTATCAATCCATTAGAAGAACCACGCAACACCTCGTTCGTAACACCTGCACACAAAATAACAAATCCTGGCAACCCAAGGCGAACAAGGGGTTGTCAATCCCTTGACAGTTAGGTGCAAGATAAAATTGTGTAGTAATTGATAGATAGGTTGAAGAAAAATAAAATAAATAAAGTAAAATTGCAACAAGATATTTTTAGGGTTTTCAATATATGATAAAAGTAGACCCGGGGCCATAGTTTTCACTAGCAGCTTCTCTCTTGAAAATAGCATACGGTTGGTAAACAAACTACTATTGGGAAATTGATAGAAAAATGAATAATCATGACGATATCCAAGGCAATGATCATGTATATAGGCATCATTTACAATACATGTAGACCGACTCCTTCCTGCATATACTACTATTACTCCACACATCGACCGCTATCCAGCATGCATCTAGAGTATTAAGTTCATAAAGAAGAGACTAACACCTTAAGCAAGATGACATGATGTAGACAAAGTAAACTCGCGCGTGAATAAACCCAATCTCTTTATCCTTAATGGCAATAATACAAATATGTGTGATGTCCCCTTCTGTCACTGGGACTGAGCACCACAAGATTGAACCCATCACAAAGACCTCTCCCATTGCAAGAAAAATCAATCTAGTTGGCCAAACCAAATCAATAGATCAGAGAGAAGTATGAAGCTACAATAATCGTGCATAAAAGAGTTTAGAGAAGGATCAAATAATATTCATGGATAATCTGATCATAAAATCACAATTCATCGGATCCCAACAAACACACCATAAAAACTGATTACATCAAATTAACTCCAACAACATCGAGGAGAACATTGTATTGAAGACCAGAGAGAGAGAGAGAGAGAGAGAGAGAGAGAGAGATCTAGCTACTAACTATGGACCCGTAGGTCTGTGGTAAACTACTCACACATCATCGGAAGGGAAGCAACGTTGATGTAGAACCCCTTTGTGATTGATTCCCCCTCCGGCAGAGTAGCAGAAAAGGCCTTCAGATGGCATCTCGCGAGAACATGAACTTGCAGCGGTGGAAAAAGTATTTTGGGTGGCTCTCTATTGGTTTCCTAATTTCAGAGAATTTATAGAGACAGAGTTAGGTCAAACGGAGCCACGTGGGCCCCACCAGGAACCAGGGCACGCCGTGGAGCCTGGTGGGCCACTGCTCCATCTTCTCGTCCCCTCCCAGAGGTTCTAGGGTGTCTTTTGTCCAGAAAAAATTTCCAAAAAGTTTCATGGCATTTACTTCGTTTGGCATTGATATTCTAAAAATTGAAAAAACAAGTAAAAAATAGCAACTGGCACTGGGCACTGAGTTAATAGGTTAGTACCCAAAAATGATATATAATTGCTTGCAAATGCATATAAAGCGTCGAAGATTGATACTATAAGAGCATGGAACAATAAAAAATTATAGATACATTGGAGACATATCAGACGATGATGGAGCTGGATGTGATTTATCATGTAATCGAGTCAATTTGTTAGGGCTTGATCCCTAGTATCCACTATGTTCTGAGATGATGTTGCTATGACTTTTCTATGCTTAATGCTTGTCACTAGGGCCTGAGTACCATGATTTCAGATCTGAACCCTCTATGTTTTCATGAATATATTGGAGTTCTTGATCCTATCTTCTAGTTGTATGCACATGTTATTGTTCTGATCTGTAGACCACAAGGTGACAATATTGGGATACTCTCTGGGGATGACTGTAATTCAAGGAGTTCATGTATTCACCATGTGTACAGTTAGTACTATTGTTGTTGCTATTACAATCACTAAAAACTGCTAATATTACTAATGCTACTATTACCGCTGCTATCAAACTATCATATTGTTGTGCTACTAAATCCTTTGCTACAGAAATATTATTTTCTAGGTGTGATTGAATTGATAACTGAACTGCTAAGGCTCATCAATTTTTTTGGCTCCCCTTGTGTCGACTCAACAAATTTGGGTGAAATACTACCCTCGAAGACTGTCATGACCCCCTATACTTTTGGGTTATCAGGGCCGTACGCCACTGATGTGTACTACACAAGTTGTTCTTAGAACTCATGTTGGGCCTCCAACCGTAGAGCTTTCTAGGACAATAGAAAATTTCCCTCAAGTGGATGACCTAAGGTTTATCAATCTGTGGGAGGCGTAGGATGAAGGTGGTCTTTCTCAAACAACCCTACAACAAAATACAAGAAATCTCTTGTGTCGCCAACACACCCAATACAATGGAAAATTGTAGAGGTGCACTAGTGCGGCGAAGAGATGGTGATACAAGTGTAGTATGGATAGTAGATATGGGTTTTTGTAACCTGAAAATATAAAAACTGCAAGGTAGCAAGTGATAAACCACAGCATAAACGGTATTGCAATGCTTAGAAACAAGGCCTAGGGTTCATACTTTCACTACTGCAATCTCTCAATAGTGCTAACATAATTGAATCAAATAATAATCCCTCACGCGCGTCAAAGAATCATTTCGAAGTTCTTATCTAGTGGATAACATAAGACCAAATTTTTGTAGTGTACGAAACCAGCTCAAAGTTATCCTTTCTGATCAATCTATTGAGTCATTCCTATAAATTTCACAAACAGCCCTATAGTTCGTACTAAAATACACCATATGATACACATCAACCAACTTGAATGTCACCTAGATACTCCAATGTCACCACAAGTATCCATGAGTTGATTATTCGATATGCATCAAACAACTTTAGATTCATAATACTCAATCCAACATAAAGAACTCAAAGAGTGCCCCAAGATTTCTACCGGAGAAAGTAGGATGAAAACATGCATCAACCCCTATATATAGATTACCCCAATATCACATCGGGAATCTGCGAGTTGAGTGCCAAAACATATATCAAATGAATCAATATAATACCCCATTGTCACCACGAGTATTCATATGCAAGACACACATCAAGTGTTCTAAAATCCATAAAATTATTCAGTCCAATAATAGTGAAACATCAATGGTAAAACTCAATTTATCACAACAAGATAGAGAGGGAGCAACACCATATGATCAAACTATATTAATAAAGCTCGCGGTACATCAAGATTGTGCAAAATCAAGAACACGAGAGAGAGAGAGAGATCAAACACATGGCTATTGGTACATACCCTCGTCCCTGAGGGTGAACTACTCCCTCCTCATCAAGGTGTCCGCTGGGATGATGAAGATGGCCTCCAGTGATGATTTCCCTCTCCGACCGAGTGCCGGAATAGGGTCCCGATTGAGTTTTTGTGGATACAGAAGCTTCAAGCGACAAAACTGCTCATCGAGGGTTCTTTCTGGGGGTTTCCGTATTTATAGGAATTTTTGGTGTCGGTCTCACGTCAAGGGGACCCAAGAGGGAGCGACAAGCTTGCTAGGCCCTCCTGAGGGGTAGGGCGCCGTGTGAGCTTGTCGCTTCCTCGTGAGGCTTCTGGTCCTCCCACGAAGCTTCATGGGTCTCTTTTGGTCCACAAAAAATCACCCTAAATTTTTAGCCCATTCCGAGAACTTTAATTTCTACACAAAAAATGACACTACAGTAGTTCTACTGAAAACAACGTCAGTTCGAGTTAGTTCTAATAAAATCATACCAAAACCATATAAAATTGTTGTAAACATGGCATGAATACTTCATAAATTATAGATACGTTGGAGACGTATGAGCATCCCCAAGCTTAATTCCTGCTCGTCCTCTAGTATGTAAATGATAATAAAAATAATTTATGAAGTGTGAATGTTGGCATAGAGCATAAGTTTGATCATTGATAATTTCAATCACCTTTCCTAGCATCATAACAACAATTTTTTCTAATAAAACTCATCATGATAAAGTACCAATCAATGCACATGTTATGGTTCAAACAATCCATCCTCTTGAAACTTAACAACCTATGTTCTTAGTCACCAATAAATTGCAATTCAACTTATTTTCAAGAAAGTCTGAGTAAGAGATCCACATACTCAATTATCATATAGTCTTCTATGATTGCTAGTACTCAATGCATATTTTTAGAACAAATGGCATCCATCGAACACAGAGAAAGATAGGGGTTTATTGTTTCGCTTCCCAACTCATTTATCATATAGATAATTTTCAGCAATAATAAACCATGATCAAATATATTTGAGTGGCCATATATGATTGGATCTTCCCCCCACATGATACTAGCCAACAAGATAATAATTGAGTTTGAAATGAGAAGGAATACTATTGACTCTTGCATAAAAGTAAATATACAAATGTAAAAGATAGGCCCTTCGCAGAGGGAAGCAGAGGTTGTCATGCGCTTTTTATTTCTCGATGTGCAAGCCCTTAATGCAAAGGAACATCATGTTATATTGCCCCTTGTTATAGCAATCTTTATTATGAAGACCATCTCTTTTATCTCTTTACCATCACAAGTTCGTACAACGCTTATTTTCCCTTGCAATAAAAGATCATACATATTTTAGGAGCAATTTTCATTGCTTTTTGCACCGATGGCAACTTAGTTGAAGGATCTTATTCAATGCATAGGTAGATATGGTGGATACTCATGCAAGAAACTAGGTTTAAGGTTTTTTTATTCACAAGTATTATCTCTACTTAGTATGAATTTTTGGCTAGCAAAAGATCCTAAGGAAACACCACATGTTGGAGGATTCGTAACAATATAACTTCTATACAAATATACCTAAACATAACTCATTATGTTGTCTTCCTTGTCCAACTTCAACTAATTTTCTCAAGTTTGAAAATAATTAATGGGTATTCACAATCATAAAAGATGTCCAAGATAATATATCTCTATGTGAAAGTTCTCTTCCTTATACTAATCATTCATGAATTGCTTGCATGACTAATATTGTGATTATCAAACTTCAATAGATTTTTCTTTCTAAACCCCATGTGAAGCTACTACTAGGCATGATACAAGCATATGAAGCACATATAATTTCAACTTTATGATATTCACTTCATTCAATAATTTACTCATAGGATATAAGTGAATCACAAGAGTAAATGACAAACTACTCCAAAAAGAAATAAGTGAAGATCAATGAGTAGTCAAAAATTAAGTAGCTATGTGAGGACTCTCTCTCATTTGGAAATTTCAGATCTTAGGCATTTTATTCAAACAGCAAGGGAAACAAAATAAAATGACATTGCAAGAATAGCACATCTCAAGTGAAGAAGCAAAAAACTTAGGTTGAACCTATACTAACCGATAATTGTTGATGAAGAAAGGTGGGATGCCCGGCTTAGATGCTTGAGACTTCTTGGAATATTATCTTGGGGTGCCTTGGGCATCTCCAAGCTTGAGTTTTTGTGTCTCCTTAATTCCTCTCATATCACGGTTTCCTTAAATCTTAAGAACTTCACCCACACAAAACTCGACAAGAACTTGTCAGATAAGTTATTATAAATCAATGCAAAACCTTAACATTATCTACTATAACAAATCACCAAAATTAATATTTAACATTGCATACTAAATGCCTCTGCCTATTTAATACTATTATCCTCAAATAGAATCACTAAACAAGCTATCATATGCGGACAATGCAAACATGGCATCAATCTGTCAAAATAGGACAGTTTGTAAAGGATGCAAGAACATTCCTACTTCTTTAACTCCCAAAATTCTGAAAAATTACCACACTGTATAAAATTTATCATACCTTAGTGTATAAAAATATCACGATTTTACCATGTCCTGACTTCCCAGAAGAATTCACACAATAATAGAAAACATTTTGTTTTCAAACACAAGCATATAGACTTGCAAAATAAGCATGCTAAAGGCTATACTTGACATTTTAATTGAAATAAAAGATACAAAATGTTATTCTAAATAAGATCAAGATAATCCTAATAAAATAAAATGATGCTCCAAGTGAGGGAGTCCTAAACTAAGGGGTCCTCGGGGCGTCGACCTATTGCATGTGGGCCGGACTAATGGGCTACTATGGGGCCAAACTAGAATGTGGACCCCTGACCGGACATGAGATCTTCGGAGTCGTGGTGTGCCCCCAAGTCAAGATTAGCGTGATCTTCCCTTCATTGTAACTGATTGGATGTAACCCTAACCCTACTAGTGTGTATATAAACCAGAGGGTTTAGGGGCTTTAGGGCTAGAGCTACATTCACCACCCCATCACCTTTCGGTTTAGCTCGCTTGTTCTCGAGGTAGATCTACTTTGTAACCCTACCATACATTAAATACAATCAAGCAGGATGTAGGGTTTTACCTCTTTGAGAGGGCCCGAACCTGGGTAAATACCGTGTTCGTCGTCCCTTGTTCCCTATTGATCATAGATCCAGAGCTTGGGACCCCCTACCCAAGATCCACCGGTTTTGACACCGACATTGTTGCTTTCATTGAGAGTTCAACTGTTGGGTCGCCAAAGGATCAATGGCTCGCCTCATCATCGGAGAAGGCGTCAGCTCCGGGGACCTCTTTGTCCCCGGCAAACTCTTCATGTTCGGCAGCATCGTGATGCATGCCAACCCAACTGGTCATCTAGATCAGATAAATAACTTTGCACCCAGGCACCAGATTTGATTCGGCAATCTAGAGTACGTTGTGGACGCTCGAGGCGATCTGGTTTTCACCGGATTTGTTGCACCCGCCCCAGAACTCTTCCCCGATCCAATCTATCGATCGACCCCCATCCTTAGGCCGGCCTTGAGCTCGGACGTCTCCGCCTTGAATTGAGGCCAGGAATCCCTCTCGACAATGCCCGAAATGACCACCGAAGACTCATCTCTGAGCCACAATGCGAAAGCAATGTTCGGATTCCGAGAATCGCTCTCGGCTGAACCCTCTCCTTACAACACTCCTACAACATTGAGCCCCAGCGACGGGTCGATGTTCGGTGGCCTGGAGTCATCCCTAGCGGAACTACCCCTCGACAATCCGGCTTTGAGCCCTAGTATGGAATTAGTATCCGAAGACCAGGTCTTGCGCTCGGCCTCTTACGACTGTCCAGCCCCCGGCCTCGAGGTTAACTCGGCCCTCGAGGATCCAGATCTGGCCCAGGCCCGGATCATTCCTTGCCCTGCTACATCGGAAACCGGCCCCCGGCGGACACCACATACCAATCCGACTACCCCCACCTTACTAAATGAAGCATTGGACCAAATCTAGATGATGGCTATTCAGGAGGATCCACCCTCAGCTTGCGTTTGGCGGCCCCTGGGGGAAAACTTCGGGGAATTTTGCGTCCCACCCACCCACCTTATGGCCACAATCGAGAACTTAACTGACATGTTGGACTACACCTCAGAAATGGCCTACTCCATGGGCGAGGATAGTGGGGCCACTACCAGCGCCGATGCCGCACCTCCCATCACCCGGCCGTTAGATGGCCACATCCACTTACGACATTTATATGGTGGACACTCCGAAAGACGACAACAGCGCCCCCAGGAAAGGATAGCGGCAAGCCCAGTGATGAGACGCCCAAATGCCTCAGACAACGCTGCCGGTCCAAGGCACATCGAATGCAAGCAACACAGACACTGGAGAGAACGGCACTCCGGACAACACGGACAACCTCGGCGACCACGGTGCCGACAAGCAACCTCAAGCGATCACGAGGAGGAGGAGGGCCCGGTCAATCTGGAAAACCTCCATGACTCCGAAGACAGCAACTACCTCCCTCTTTCAGAAGTGGAGGTCAGTGTAGGCGAAGAAGACTTCCTCGTCCCCGAGGACCCATTGTATCAAGAGCGGCTCAAACAACAGCTCATTGCCACCGCGTGCATCTTGAAGAAACAACAACAGAGAATAAAAGCCGAGCAAGATACCCCCAATAATAGATGGACCAAAGTCCTAGCTGTCGAACAAGGGTACGGCTACGAGTGGGAGACTAAAAGCTACCCGATGCAAAAGCTTCTGGCGCAATTCGATGATCAGGCTATAGAGCCAACACCCCCAAGATATGCTCAAGCGGAACAGCCGGACTGCCCCCTCGAAGACGGTACTGGCCGGCTGATAACCCGCAAGTATAGGGGATCGCAACAGTTTTCGAGGGTAGAGTATTCAACCCAAATTTATTGATTCGACACAAGGGGAGCCAAAGAATATTATCAAGTATTAGCAGTTGAGTTGTCAATTCAACCACACCTGGATAACTTAGTATCTGCAGCAAAGTATTTAGTAGCAAGGTAGTGTGGAAGTAACGGTAACAGTAGCAAAAGTAACGGTAGCAGTTTTGTAGTAATTGTAATACTGGTAACGACAAAGTAGCTAAGCAAAGAACAATATGTGAGAAGTTCGTACGCATTGGATAGGTGATGGATAATTATGTCGGATGCGATTCCTCATGTAATAGTTATAACATAGGGTGACACAGAATTAGCTCCATGTCATCAATGTAATGTAGGCATGTACTCCTAATATAGTCATACGTGCTTATGGAAAAGAACTTGCATGACATCTTTTGTCCTACCCTCCCGTGGCAGTGGGGTCCTAATGGAAACTAAGGGATATTAAGGCCTCCTTTTAATAGAGTACCGGACCAAAGCATTAACACTTAGTGAATACATGAACTCCTCAAACTACGGTCATCACTGTTAAGTATCCCGATTATTGTCACTTCGGGGTTAATGGATCATAACACATAATAGGTGACTATAGACTTGCAAGATAGAATCAAGAACTCACATATATTCATGAAAACATAATAGGTTCAAATCTGAAATCATGGCAATTGGGCCCTAGTGACAAGCATTAAGCATGGCAAAGTCATAGCAACATCAATCTCAGAACATAATGGATACTAGGGATCAAACCCTAACAAAACTAACTCGATTACATGGTAAATTTCATCCAACCCATCACCGTCCAGCAAGCCTACGATGGACTTACTCACGCACGGCGGTGAGCATCATGAACTTGGTGATGGAGGATGGTTGATGATGACGACGACGACGGATTCCCCTCTCCGGAGCCCCAAACGGACTCCAGATCAGCCCTCCTGAGAGGGTTTAGGGCTTGGTGGCGGCTCCGTATCGTCAAACATGATGAATCTTTCTCCTTCATTTTTTTCTCCTCAGACGTGAATATATGTAGTTGGAGTTGAGGTCGGTGGAGCACCAGGGGGCCCACGAGGCAGGGGGCGTGCCCTAGGGGGGCGCCCCCACCCTCGTGGGCAGGGTATGGGCCCCTGGCCTTCATTCTTTTGCTAGTATTTTCTATTAATTCCAAAAATAACTTTCGTGGAGTTTTAGGTCATTCCGAGAACTTCTATTTCTGCACAAAAATAACACCATGGTAGTTCTGCTAAAAACAGCATCAGTTGAGGTTAGTTCCATTCAAATCATGCAAGTTAGAGTCCAAAACAAGGGCAAAAGTGTTTGGAAAAGTAGATACAATGGACACGTATCAACTCCCCCAAGCTTAAACCTTTGTTTGTCCTCAAGCAATTCAGCTGATAAACTGAAAGTGATAAAGAAAAACTTTTACAAACTCTGTTCGCTCCTGTTGTTGCAAATATGTAAAGCCAGCATTCAAGTTTTCAGCAAAGATTATGAACTAACCATATTCACAATAACACTTAGGTCTTGTTTACTCATATCAATGGCATAATCAACTAGCGAGCAATAATAATAAAACTCGGATGACAACACTTTCTCAAAACAATCATAATATGATATAACAAGATGGTATCTCTCTAGCCCTTTCTAAGACCACAAAACATAAATGCAGAGCACCTTTAAAGATCAAGGACTGACTAAACATTGTAATTCTTGGTAAAAGAGATCCAGTCATAGTCATACCAAATATAAACTAATAGTAATGCATGCAAATGATAGCGGTGCTCTCCAGCTGGTGCTTTTAAATAAGAGCGTGATGACTCAACATAAAAGTAAATAGATAGGCCCTTCATAGAGGGAAGCAAGGATTTGTAGAGCTGCCATAGCTCAATTTTTGAAACAGAGATAATAATATTTTGGGTGGTATACTTTCATTGTAAACATAACTGAAAGGATCGATATGGTTGACTAGAGGGGGGGGGTGAATAGGCAACTAACAATTTTTAGTCTTTTCTTTAACAATTTAAAACTTGCAATGAAATAGGTTGTCTAGATGTGCAACTACGTGGACAACCTATATGATGCAACGACAATGAGCACACAAGCAAGCAATGGATATAGCACAAGTAAGCTTGCAAAAGTAAAGGGATAAGATAACCAAGAGTGGAGCCGGTGGAGACGAGGATGTGTTACCGAAGTTCCTTCCTTTTAAGGGGAAGTACGTCTCCATTAGAGCGGTGTGGAGGCACAATGCTCCCCAAGAAGCCACTAGGGCCACCGTCATCTCCTCACGCCCTCACACAATGTGAGATGCCGTGATTCCACTATTGGAGCCCTTGAAGGCGGCAACCGGACCTTTACAAACAAGATTGGGGCTATCTCCACAACACTTGGAGGCTCCCAATAAACCCGCAAAGCTTCACCACAATGGAGTATGGCTTCGAGGTGACCTCAACTGTCTAGGGTGCTCAACACCCAAGAGTAACAAGATCCACAAGGGATAGGTGGGGGAAATCAAATATCCTGTGGTGGAAGTGTAGATCGGGCACTTGTCACCCAATCCCGAGCAAATCAACAAGTTTGATTGGCTAGGGAGAGAGATCGAGTGAAAAAGGAGCTTGGAGCAACAATGGAGCTTGGAGATGGAAGAGGTAGTCAACTAGACGTAGAAGACGCCCCTTTTATAGTCGTGGACAAATTCCAACCGTTATCCACATGTTCAGCCCGCGATACACGGTACTACCACTCCAGGGGCGCGGTACTACTGCGGGGCTGAGCGGTACTACCGTGGCTGGCCACAGTACTACTGCGACAGCGACACAGGCCGGAACTAGCCTGATAAGGGGGCAGTACTACCGCTCGCGCGGTACTACCGCACCCACCTGCGGTACTACCGCAAGGCAGGAAAGTCTTGGCCTGGGAAGGGCGCGGATGAAATAAATTACATCTGTGCCTACTTCCGCTGAACCGGAGGAGGTGCAAAAATCCAACGTGGTACTACCGCCCGCGAGGCGCGGTACTACCGTGCTGGCGCGGATGTAAAAAATTACAACCGTGCCTACTACCGCGACACTGCGGTACTAGGTAGGAGGACCACGGTACTACGACTCCTAGGGAGCGGTACTACCGTGGGCCTCCGCGGTACTACCGCGCTGGACGAGCGGTACTACCGTGGAGGGCGCGGATGTAAAAAATTACATCCGCCCCTACTACCGCACTGGAGTGGCACAAGGCCAGGGAGCCGTGGTACTACCGCTCCAGAAGGGCGGTACTACCGTGACACCCAACGGTACTACCGCGTGTGCTTGCGTTACTACCGCGAGCACAGCAGTAGTCGTCATATTTCTGTACAACCAAGATAACGAAGGGAAGCTCCAAAGTGCAGGGGAAGGAGGAACAAGTGTACGTGTTGATTCCACCCAAACCTTTCCGACGCGGACCCCCTCTTAATAGTACGGCTCTCCTACGACTCAAATCCACCAAAGAGAAACGTAGAACGACGCCGACTTCAATAGTCTCCGAGGGGCACCGAATCGTCTCATGCCTAGATATGAATAACCTGAGAAACTCAAGGCACACGATTAGTCCGCAAAAGCATTGTCATCAATCACCAAAACACCTGATGGAAGAATATGCCCTTACAATCTCCCCCTTTTTGGTGGATTGATGACAACACGGGATTTGCATATGGATAAGATAATTTAGAGCAGGGGCAAGCAAAGCAAGGCATAAAGATAGCACAATATAACACAAGCTCGCTAGGATAGATAGAGTGCATATGTCTTACACCAAACGAAGTAAAGCTACCGAGGTTCAACCGAGAAAGTAGCAAACACACGACACAAACGAGAAAGCAGCAAAGACACGACACTCTCGCAAATTCCTACACTCTCTCCCCCTTTGGCATCGAGACGCCAAAAAGGCAGAGAGGACACCTACACACAACAGGTGGCTCAAGCAGAGAACTCGTCCCAATCCTCTCCATCGGATGCCTCGGCAGCAGGGATGGTCTCCTCGACATCCTCCTCAGACTCAGTCCACCTGTAGCCCTGCTTCTCCATCCACTCGGCTTCTGGAGTGATGTGCTCCTCAGACCTGCCAGACACTGCCTCACCATAGAGCTGCAAGATCTTGTTGTCTCGGCGACGACTGTCCTTGGACGCCACGTGAGTCCTGCCCCTTGGCTTGCATGCAGAAAAGAGTCTTCATCTTGTCCTTCAGCTTCTTGGCCCATGATGGCATAGAGGCACTCTGGGATGGTCTAGTAGCATGGCCCTCAGCAACATCCTTGGGGCCAGCATCCTCCTCATCAAAAGTAGTCCGAGCAGCAGTCGCCTCGGCGCGAGCAGTGGTGTTGGCCCAGTTGGGTTTGATACGCAGGCAGATGGGCTCATGGCGAACCTAGTCAGGAGCAAGAAACTCATCAGCTGGAAACATCTTCTCCCAAGTCTTCGAAATTAGCAGAAACAGATAGGGCCCATAGATAGGCACCTTGCGGTTGAATACTGCAAACCGGAGCTCACACCACATGATGTGTGAGACATCAAGTGGCTGTGACTGAGACGAACGAGCATCCTCGTAGATGAGCATCATATCTACCATATAGGCATGAACCTTGTCTTTATCACCGATGCGAGGAAACAAGGAGTTGTGGAAGATGCGATACATGATATCCAGGAAAGGGTTGAGCACCAAAGTTGTCTTGCCATTGGCGAGCGCCTTCTCAACCATGAAAGGGGTAAGTCTGTCCTTGCTGGCAGAATCAGCATTGGCATGCGGGCGAACACCCACTGGAGAGGTGAGACCATCATCAGGAACCTGGAGGAGATCCATGAACTCCTTCCAGGTAGCAGACAGCTTACGGCCGTTGGTCATCCAGGTCATCCTCCGTTCCTCATCGGAGTGAAAGTAGACTGAGGCAAAGAACTGACAGATGAGCTCAGGGTCATAGTCGAGGTGGAAGGTAATCACATGCTCAATGCCAAACTGCTCCACCAAGTCCAGAGCCTCTCCAAAGTAGTCACGAAACTTGTCCTTCCTCATGTGATGCATATCAATCCACTTCACCTCCACATAGGTGTTCTGCTTGTTCTTGATGACATCCAGATAGATGTTGACCTGTTGCTTGTTCCAGAACAACTCACAGCCTCTAAAGGTGGCACGCGGATGCACATAGGGGTGAAGCTGCCTGAGACGGACATAATCAGCTTGGTCAATCTCATCCATGCCCTTAGCGGGCTCCTTGTGCTTGCTAGCAGAGTGCTTGATATTGCTCTTGGAGGCAGACGAGCCTTCTGGTACTTCACCTGGGTTGCGCAAATGCTTGGAGCCAGTGTCACGACTGGGGTTGGACCGACGAGAGCCACCACCTGAGACACACACACAAAACACCAAAGACGCGAAAGGATCAATGCAAAGGCCACTAACAAGCACAAGAAACCCATAGAAGACATACGAGAAAGTTGGCATGCGAAAGAAGTGAGCCACGGTAACGCTGCCATTGCATGCGGTACTAAAAGATTAGTACTGCTCCAAACGCGGTAGTACCATGCAAGGTCACGGTAGTACCGTGGTTAGAGCGGAAGTAAACTTTTAGTACCGCACAGAGCGCGGTAGTACCGCTCTCGAAGGGCGGTAGTACCGTGCAAGCGGTAGTACCGCGTCGCGTCAGATCCAACTGTCGGTTTGAATCCGAAAAAGAACCGCGAAACAATGGCGGTGCTACGGTGATCCGATCTAGCGCAAGACAACAATACAAGTAAATCCGATGCAATACCACACTCCTTCATCCTACTCTTGCAGAGATTAAGCCTAGGAATCTCAAGAACACACAAGTTTCCCCCAAAACCTAAAAACACTAAACACAAACAACACGGAAAGAGAGTTGGGGAAAAACCTTGGTCCATAGCAAGAGCACGTGGTGGGGAACGATCCCACCGGTCGGAATCACGGGAGGGCAGCCGGTGGAGGAGATCCAGCGACGAACGCCGGCTCCGTTCTTGAGCGAGGGAGAGAAGGAGGCGACATGGAGAGAGAGGACAGCGAATGGGTATGGGGAGTTAAAACTCCCCCTGCCCATCCTTATCCCCACGCGCTCGAACCGGCGCGGTAGTACCGCGTATCGTCGCGGTAGTACCGCTCGGGCGGAAGTACCGCGCTGAGGCGGTAGTACCGCTCAACCAGGCGGTAGTAAAAAATTACTGCCGCGTGGTGACGGTAGTACCGTGCTCCCGCTAGAGGTAGTACCGTGGCAGGCTGCGGTAGTACCGTGGCCGGCCGCGGTAGTACCGTGAGCTCAAGACACCGCAAGTTTCAACACAAAAAGAAGAGGCCTTTGCACGGAAACTTTTCACACACAAGAAACACAAGAACACGCACACACCAGAGGCAAGAAGACAGCAAGAAACCACCAAGCGACAAAGCCTCTCGAGGAGAGAGGGCGGTGGCCGAAGCCACCTATGTTTGAGTTGGATGGTATGGCACCGCAAAGAATTATCCTTGGGCCCATGACCAAAACTCGTCTTTTGTCACATCCCTAGCTTCTGGTGCTGTCTAGTGTTGCATCTTGCTTGCATCATGTTTAAATTTTTGAAACTTGAACTGAGGAATTTTGGAAGCCTCAAAAACCTAAATAAAAGAGGGGCAAAGAACCCTGGAAAATGCATTCAATGTTCCAAAATGGCCTTAAATAATGTTGGTTATATTTTGGCAAGGGTTTTGCACCAAACCAAAAATAATGAACATTTTGAGGAATATTTTGAGCACTGAATTTAAATCATTATTGTATTTGAATTTGGAATTATATTCATAATATATGGGATATATTTTCAAATAACTCTGAAATGCTTTATGTGCTATTGGAAAAGTCCATCTAGCAAATAAAAATATTCAGAGGAGTTTTTGGCATTGTTTGAATTTGTTTAAATTCAAAACAATGCCAAAACAAAATTAAAAAAAATAGAAAACAGAAATATAAAAAAAAGAGAGAGAGAGCCCACCTGGACTTACCTGGTGCTCACCTCTCAGCCAACCGGCCCAGCTCCTGTGCTGGCAGCCCACCGGTGCGGCCCAGCCCACCAGGCGTCCCCCCCCTATCGTCTTCCCCGCGCCAGTAGGCAGCGCGCGTGGCCGACGGGCACCGACGCTGCCTCGGCCACCTCCTGCTTCCCCGGCCACCTCCTGCTTCCACCGCGACGCCACGGCCCTTCTAGCATCGCCACGCAGCCCCTGGCTCCCTCTCTTTCACCCTCCTCGCTCCTCCCCCCTCCTCTGTTTCTTGCACGCAGCCACCGAGCGGAGCTCGTCGCCGCCGTCCACTGCCACCATGGCCACCGGGCCTCCCTCGCTTCCCCGACTAGCCCACAAGCCCCGCCACTCCGTACTCGACCCACCTCACCGAGCCACGCCCCTCCAGGAGCCCCCGAAGCGCCGCCCCGACGTTTTTCCCCTTCTCGGACCCGCCGGTCGCTGTCGCCCGATTCGTCGGCTCCGGACCGTCCCCGGCCTCGTCCCCGCCTCGAATGGATCCGCTGTGAGCCTCCGCTGCTTCTCCTGTGCTCGCCCCCTTCGTTCTCGCCCCCTAGCCCCATCTCCCACCGCGGCCGAGAGCTTCTCGCCGCCGGCCATGGCGCGACCGTGGCCACAACCACCGCAGCTCGTTCCCGAGCCCACCATCGTGCTCAGCACGATCGCATGAACCCGTAGACACCCACAACGCCTCCTCCCGTGCTCTGTAACGCCACCCCGAGATTGCCCGAGCTCCGGCAGCCGCAAAAGAGCTCGCCGCCGGCAGCTCCGGCCACCCCAACCTCCGCCACCGCCACCGTTGGATGCGCCACTCCACCCTCTCCCCGTAGCTGCTCCCTGCGCGCCAAAAGAGCCCCTGTAGTTGGTTCCCGACGCACACCACCGCGTCTGGCCTCGCCGGCGTCATGTCGCCGGTGGGTTTGACCCCGTTGACTACTGACCATGTGGGCCCAACTTGACCTCCCCTGGCTCACTGACAAGTAGGGCCCGTCCCTGCTAATTCGGGTTAGGATTAGTTTAACTTAATCAACCTCTGTTAGTTAACCCCCTGACACTGACCAGTGGGCCCCAGCGCCACTAATTCTTAATTAGAATTAAAACTAACCCCTGTTAAACCCTCCTGTCACTGACGTGTGGACCCCACACGTCAGGTTTGACCCCAGCCAGTCGCAGTTGACTGCTGATGTCATGCTTACTCAATGCTGACGCAATATATATATTTCTGGATTTAAATTAAATCAGGAAATTCCAGAATATATTTTAAACTTCAAAAATTCATAACTTTTATTCTGTAACTCCAAATTAAATAATTTATATATGAAAAATTATCAGAAAAATTCAAGGAATCCATCTGTACCATTTTCATGCATGTTAGAACAACTTATAGCTGCTGTTTAGCAAAAATCAATTAAATGGCATTTGAATAATCACATATGGAGTTTGAATTTGAATTTTATATTCAAACCAACTTCATTTAATCTGTTGCTAGTTGCATTAGCTCAAAACACATTCATATTGCCATGTTATGAGCATGCATCATATTGTGCATTGCATTGATTGTGTTCCTTTCTGTGTTGCCGGTATTTGTCCCCTCTCGATAGACGCGATACCGATGATGTGATCGTTGACACTGATGAAGACTCAATGTTATCTTCAGAAGTGCCAGGCAAGCAAAACCCCCTTGTTCATTCCGATACAATCCTACTCTCTCGCTCCTGCTCTCTTTTAATGCATTAGGACAACACCGATTCATCTGTTACTTGCTGCGGTAGCTGAACCCCTTTATCCTCTACATGACCTGTCATTGCCACAGTAAATAGATGAAACCCACTAGCATGAGTAGGAGTTGTTTGAGCCCTGTTGTGCCTACTCATTCTTGCTTGTTTGTCATGCCTGCTACTGCTTAGAGTTGAGTCAGGTCTGATTCATCGGGGATGAATCAGAGGTGTGTGAACATGTCCTACTGTGTGTGAGCTAAGTGTGTGAACACGATTTGGTAAAAGGTGTCGGTGAGAGGCCATGTAGGAGTACATGGTGGGTTGTCTCATTGAAGCCGTCCTCAGGAACTGAGTTCTGTGTTTGTGATCCATGATTCAGTTACTACCATACATTGGGCCCTGAAATATGACCCCGCTCGACTTCTTATCCACCCTTGTCCTCTGTCCAGGAGTTGCAAGTAGTTTCTGGTGTTTGTAGCTTACTGGAGGCCGTGGACAGCGCTGACCGTAGGGGTGGGCTGTGATGCGGTAGGTACGTGGCACGGTGTACCGGATGCCCGTTTGGTATCTCGGGAACCCTGTTCACATCGTTTGGGGCTGTGAGCGAAACTCCGGCCGGATCTCCTCATGGATGGAACCCGAATAGGCGATAAACCTGGACTAGAGACTTGAGTGTTTAGGTAGGTCGTGGTCTACACCCACGTCGGCTTTCGCTTGAAGTCTGCCGAGCACATGTCGTGTGCAGGCGCTAAGTGGTGGAAACATGTATGAAGAAGTACACCCCTGCAGGGTTAACATCATCTATTCGAATAGCCGTGTCCGCGGAAAAGGACTTCTGGGTTGCTTATATCAGTTCATAGACAAGTGAAAGTGGATACTCTAAAATACGCAAGATAAGCGTGAGTGCTATGGATGGCGTTCTCGTAGGGAGACGGGAGCGGATCCATAGTGGTGTATTGATATGGTGAATATGTGGACTCGTGTGCGCCACCTCAAAAGAGTTACTTGCAGTCGTAGTTCAGGATAGCCACCGAGTCAAAGCTGGCTTGCTGCAGTTAAACCCCACCATCCCCTTGTTGAAAATGATGCATATGTAGTTAGTTCTGATGTAAGTCTTGCTGGGTACATTTGTACTCATGTTTGCCTATTTTATGTTTTGTGCAGAGAGACTTCAGTCTCACTAGTAGTTCCGCATGGACTTCGACGTTTAGCTTGTTACCTCAGCTACGATCTTGTGCCCTCGGCAGGATCTGATAGATAGTCAGGCTTCTCAGCCTTTTTCATTTATAGATGTCTGTACCCAGACATGATAGCTTCCGCTTGTGCTTTGATTTGTATGCTCTGATTGTTGGGTCATAAGACCCATGTTTGTAATATCTCGCTCCTCGGAGCCTATTGATTAAAATACTTGAGTTGTAGAGTCATGTTGTGATGCCATGTTGTATTTGCACATATCGAGCATATTGTGTGTATGTTATTGAAATGCTTGGTATGTGTGGGATCTGACAACCTAGTTGTTTATCCTTGGTAGCCTCTCTTACTGGGAAATGTCTCCTAGTGTTTCCACCGAGCCATGGTAGCTTGCTACTGCTCCGGGACACTGAGGCTGGCCGGCATGTGTCCTTCTTCGTTCCTGTGTCTGTCCCTTCGGGGAAATGTCACGCGATGAATACCGGAGTCCTGTTAGCCTGCTACAGCCCGGTTCACCGGAGTCCTACTAGCCCAGTGCTACAGCCTGGATTCACTCGCTGATGACCGACACGTTCGATGCTGGGTCATGGATGCTTGTCCCTGTAAGTTTGTGCCACTTTGGGTTTACGACTAGCCATGTCAGCCCGGGCTCCTTATCATATGGATGCTAGCGACACTGTCATATACGTGTGCCAAAAGGCGCAAACGGTCCCGGGCAAAGGTAAGGCGACACCCGTGGGAATACCGTGCGTGAGGCCGCAAAGTGATATGAGGTGTTACAGGCTAGATCGATGTGGCATTGAGTCGGGGTCCTGACAGCGTTGGTATTAGAGCTTGACTGCCTGTAGGATTACCAAGCCAAACTGGTCGAAGTTGAGTCTAGAAATGCTTTAGTTATATAAGGGAATTGATTGTGGGATGGAACGTAAGGCTCTTTTTACTCCTTTACCTCATGCCCTTCTGATCTGAGTCATCTTATCTTTCCTACGGGGATAAAGAACTAGGCTATCTCTTCTGTCTATCAGGATCACGTGTTACTAATCAGTGGACTTATAGATTGTTGGATTTAAGCTTGAGTTCAGTTCCTACGACTTCTGTATGTTAACTGTTGATCTCGAGACCTTGATATTGTGCTTCTGAGTGGTTATGCCACCATTTTTGTGAATGTCTCAAATCTTTTCTGAGCATTTACAGCCGTTATGCTGTCCGAGTCATTCCAGGTTTCTAAGTAGTCTGATGCAATTGCAAATCCTTTCTTCCCGTTTCAATGTGCCCATGGGCCAGATTAATCACACTAATTGTTGAGTTGAGGTATTCTATTGCCTTGACTTTTATGTTGGAGATATTATTATGACCCTAGGTGTCTTAGGGGATCATCTAGTAATTTAGCCATGATTTGTGTTCCCAGTGTGATGATTCTGGCCATCATTCTCGAAAGCATCCCGTGATGCTACTTAGTAATAGGTATTCTATTCCTGGGTTCTTAAACCCGATATTCACCCTACTTACATCATGTTGATAGTGTTGCTAGTTCCTTAGTATATCAGTAACCTTTGCGATAGTCCTCGAGGTCCGTGGTATATCGTTCTTCCAAATACCATGAACCATTATGGCAGAAGTTTGTTGGACCAAAAGATCACAACAGGCCCTCTATGAGTTCTCCATGCTATATTGTGACTCTGCCAGCTCAACCTTTCTGCATGGGTTATCCGGAAGAATTATGTTGAACTTTGTTCGGCATACCAACCCATGTATCCACAACTCAGAAAGTTATATGTTCCTTTGAGTTGTCCCTCTTTAGTTGTCTACTGACCTTCGTCTATCAATTGATAGTCAAGAGTATGCGTGCGTTCGTTTATCGATGCCTATTACTCTTGTGGTCCGTCAAGCCATTCTATCGCGGAATGACTAGGAGAAACAAACTCCAGTACCTCTTCCATATCTAGGATTGGGTCAAAACAATTGTACTCCGCAGATCAAAATGCCAATCCAGCTTTTGCTCTGTTCTACCTTGGAATATTACCTTATTCTATATCGAGATTGTTATAGGAATTGCACACCATCCTATGAACTCTTGGTACAGTGATACTTCTCACCATCATTAGTCATTCCTCGGCCCTCGTGTTGATGCAACCGGAATACCGACAAATGAATCGTGGTGTGTGAAATCAATACTCCTAGCAACCTCGTTGCTTGGTAGTTAAAGGACAATAATTTCATTCTTAGCATGTTGGTTAGTGAATCATCATTCTAGGACTGATCGTGCTACCTAGTCCTTATTTTGGTGCACCCTTCGATTGATGAGTTAGGATTTTGTCAAGTCCTCACCCATTTGATCATATCGTCTTGCCCTGAAAAGCAAGATTGATCTCGAGCTTAGTAACATATCGGTGGTTCGTGATTTTCCGAAGATCTTCTCGGAAGTATTACCAGGTTGTCACCTGACCGCTGTGTTGAGCTCGTGATCAAGTTGGTTTCTTGTGAACCACCTTCTCTCCAAGAATCGGTGTTAGATATCCCTGAGCTAGTTGGTTAAGCTAAACGACAACTTGGAGGGTTGGAAGATAAAAGCTTGCCTGACTTAGTTCGTTCCAAAGGGATATTCTTGTGTAGTGTGTGTTGAAGAAAGATGATATCTTCATTGATTGGTCCTTGTGATCAGTTGCTGGACCTATTGTCTTATCAATCCTTTGATTTGAGTGTGGGCTATCGTCAAATCAAATCAGAACCAACGATATTCGTAATGTTGTCTTACTCGTGGTTGATCCCTCGAGCATACACCATTATATCTTTTGGGTCTGACCAATGCTATCACTTGTTCTCTTAACTATGGAATTCCTTTTAAAGGGAAACCCGGAAGAATTGTTGTTGAGCCATTGACAACATCCTTGTCTTCTCCATAATTTTGCTGAACATTAAGCTAGTGTTGGAAACTTTTGAAAGCATTTGTTCATGCTAGCTCATGAAGTATATGTTCGGATGTAAGAAGTGACTTCCTCTAGTTCATGTGCATTTGATGCAAGTTGCCGCCGTGGACTCGAGAAAGTCAATGTTGCTTCCTCTGGAATCATCGCAAGTCAGTCATGCACATGTGCGAAGAATTCTGTGCTTTGAAGACTTGCAACCTTCAATCTATATGTATCCCTAGCACACCAAGCCACTGATTGATTTGTTCAAGGAGAAGAAGTTCCTTCTTAAGAGTATACCTTATGCAAGGATTTTGATATCCTCGTTGATGGTTCCCCACCTGAACTCGGTAGTGTTCTATTATAAGACTACCACATGGTCATGCTTGTCTGGGACAACGTGTTCACATGTTTGTAGCAGAACCAGCTCATGTTTTGGAGCTTGCTATCGTAGTTCATTTCCTGAGAATATCGCAACGTCATCTCATCGATTTGTGTTGCAAACTTTCATTTTTCTCCCTAGACTCGATGAGTCTGGAATGTCCTGACACCAACCAGATCTGAGTCTCAGGCAGATATGATGGTTGGAATATTTCCCAAGAACTATAATATTGGTCCCTCGATAACCAGTAAAGTGGATGTCGTGGCAAACACACCCAGCCGGAAGACCTATTATTGTAGTATCTTGTTTGAAGAAGTTGGCCACCTCCCCATAAGGATTTCGTAGGATTTACCTCCGTAACTATCCCTTATGGATTCTATTGCTTCCGAAGTCCGACCTTTACTTGATGTTCTAGTTATCAAACCATATCTATGAATGGGTTGCACTAGCACGTCAAGGAGAACATTGGAAGCGGAGTGCTAAATGTCTCTCGGTCGAACGTCCAGATTTTGTTCCTTGGCTCGCTAAGGTGAAATCTGAGAAAGTGTTATCCTTCTTTGCATCTGCATCGTCCATCGCTATTCATCATGGTAGTATGTTGTGTTGTCAGCACCCTTGACGCGGTTGTTGATAAAACCTTGATGATTGTGGAAATGCTCAAGTTCTTGAGAGCACGCACAAGCGCTACGTGTTATCATCGGCTCTAATTGGGATGCTCTCAGTTCCCTCGGCAATGCTGTGACCTTCTCAAACAGTGAATTCACTCCCTATTGTTGGGTTCTTCCCCAGTTACCAGAATCATTCCCAGCATTTGCATTTTGTTCCCAGCTTGCACCGCCAATGTGTCATTCTACCTTGGGTCTCCTCCATTTCCGGTGATAAGCAAATTCATCCATTACGTTGTCTTCAACAAGGTAATCCACATCATCCAAGTTTGAGTATGCCATTCTACCAAACCCCTCTAAATGATCGATTATGATTTGCCTTAAGCTGGTATAAAGAGTTTCAATGATCTCTGAATCAAAGTTAATTCTTTTTGCCACTTAAGGGGAGATATCTACGAGTCACGGTTCCGAAGGTGTCTCGTTGTGGTATCATGGCAACTCAACTCCTCGCTACGCTGACAACCGATTACCATCTTCTTAAGCGTGAAATTGTTGTCTACCTAGTGAACCTTCGTCATCTGCCTCACTCCATTCTTATGGATGTGTGCTTCGTCCCTCAGCTCGAGAGATGTTGCTATGTCTCATTCCATGAGTTAACCCTGAGTTGTTCGACCTTCGAGAAGAACGATTCTTTTAGGGTCTTTCCTTTCCTCTCGTTGTCATGTTAGTTGGAGTTCTCAGAACAAGACGACAAGACAAAGATGGTGATTGAATCAACGCTCTTATGAAGTGCATCCTGGATCGTGAAGATTATACTAGTTTGCGTTTCCCCTTTCATCTTACCCTATGCTTGAATCTCGAGACGAGATTTTTGTTTAGTGGGGGTGAGCTGTCACATCCCTAGCTTCTGGTGCTGTCTAGTGTTGCATCTTGCTTGCATCATGTTTAAATTTTTGAAACTTGAACTGAGGAATTTTGGAAGCCTCAAAAACCTAAATAAAAGAGGGGCAAAGAACCCTGGAAAATGCATTCAATGTTCCAAAATGGCCTTAAATAATGTTGGTTATATTTTGGCAAGGGTTTTGCACCAAACCAAAAATAATGAACATTTTGAGGAATATTTTGAGCACTGAATTTAAATCATTATTGTATTTGAATTTGGAATTATATTCATAATATATGGGATATATTTTCAAATAACTCTGAAATGCTTTATGTGCTGTTGGAAAAGTCCATCTAGCAAATAAAAATATTCAGAGGAGTTTTTGGCATTGTTTGAATTTGTTTAAATTCAAAACAATGCCAAAACAAATTTAAAAAAAATAGAAAACAGAAATATAAAAAAAAGAGAGAGAGAGCCCACCTGGACTTACCTGGTGCTCACCTCTCAGCCAACCGGCCCAGCTCCTGTGCTGGCAGCCCACCGGTGCGGCCCAGCCCACCAGGCGTCCCCCCCCTAGTCGTCTTCCCCGCGCCAGTAGGCAGCGCGCGTGGCCGACGGGCGCCGACGCTGCCTCGGCCACCTCCTGCTTCCCCGGCCACCTCCTGCTTCCACCGCGACGCCACGGCCCTTCTAGCATCGCCACGCAGCCCCTGGCTCCCTCTCTTTCACCCTCCTCGCTCCTCCCCCCCTCCTCTGTTTCTTGCACGCAGCCACCGAGCGGAGCTCGTCGCCGCCGTCCACTGCCACCATGGCCACCGGGCCTCCCTCGCTTCCCCGACTAGCCCACAAGCCCCGCCACTCCGTACCCGACCCACCTCACCGAGCCACGCCCCTCCAGGAGCCCCCGAAGCGCCGCCCCGACGTTTTTCCCCTCCTCGGACCCGCCGGTCGCCGTCGCCCGATTCGTCGGCTCCAGACCGTCCCCGGCCTCGTCCCCGCCTCGAATGGATCCGCTGTGAGCCTCCGCTGCTTCTCCTGTGCTCGCCCCCTTCGTTCTCGCCCCCTAGCCCCATCTCCCACCGCGGCCGAGAGCTTCTCGACGCCGGCCATGGCGCGACCGTGGCCACAACCACCGCAGCTCGTTCCCGAGCCCACCATCGTGCTCAGCACGATCGCATGAACCCGTAGACACCCACAACGCCTCCTCCCGTGCTCTGTAACGCCACCCCGAGATTGCCCGAGCTCCGGCAGCCGCAAAAGAGCTCGCCGCCGGCAGCTCCGGCCACCCCAGCCTCCGCCACCGCCACCGTTGGATGCGCCACTCCACCCTCTCCCCGTAGCTGCTCCCTGCGCGCCAAAAGAGCCCCTGTAGTTGGTTCCCGACGCGCACCACCGCGTCTGGCCTCGCCGGCGTCATGTCGCCGGTGGGTTTGACCCCGTTGACTACTGACCATGTGGGCCCAGCTTGACCTCCCTTGGCTCACTGACAAGTGGGGCCCGTCCCTGCTAATTCGGGTTAGGATTAGTTTAACTTAATCAACCTCTGTTAGTTAACCCCCTAACACTGACCAGTGGGCCCCAGCGCCACTAATTCTTAATTAGAATTAAAACTAACCCCTGTTAAACCCTCCTGTCACTGACGTGTGGACACCACACGTCAGGTTTGACCCCAGCCAGTCGCAGTTGACTGCTGACGTCATGCTTACTCAATGCTGACGCAATATATATATTTCTGGATTTAAATTAAATCAGGAAATTCCAGAATATATTTTAAACTTCAAAAATTCATAACTTTTATTCTGTAACTCCAAATTAAATAATTTATATATGAAAAGTTATCAGAAAAATTCAAGGAATCCATCTGTACCATTTTCATGCATGTTAGAACAACTTATAGCTGCTGTTTAGCACAAATCAATTAAATGGCATTTGAATAATCACATATGGAGTTTGAATTTGAATTTTATATTCAAACCAACTTCATTTAATCTGTTGCTAGTTGCATTAGCTCAAAACACATTCATATTGCCATGTTATGAGCATGCATCATATTGTGCATTGCATTGATTGTGTTCCTTTCTGTGTTGCCGGTATTTGTCCCCTCTCGATAGACGCGATACCGATCATGTGATCGTTGACACTGATGAAGACTCAATGTTATCTTCAGAAGTGCCAGGCAAGCAAAACCCCCTTGTTCATTCCGATACAATCCTACTCTCTCGCTCCTGCTCTCTTTTAATGCATTAGGACAACACCGATTCATCTGTTACTTGCTGCGGTAGCTGAACCCCTTTATCCTCTGCATGACCTGTCATTGCCACAGTAAATAGATGAAACCCACTAGCATGAGTAGGAGTTGTTTGAGCCCTGTTGTGCCTACTCATTCTTGCTTGTTTGTCATGCCTGCTACTGCTTAGAGTTGAGTCAGGTCTGATTCATCGGGGATGAATCAGAGGTGTGTGAACATGTCCTACTGTGTGTGAGCTAAGTGTGTGAACACGATTTGGTAAAAGGTGTCGGTGAGAGGCCATGTAGGAGTACATGGTGGGTTGTCTCATTGAAGCCGTCCTCAGGAACTGAGTTCTGTGTTTGTGATCCATGATTCAATTACTACCATACATTGGGCCCTGAAATATGACCCCGCTCGACTTCTTATCCACCCTTGTCCTCTGTCCAGGAGTTGCAAGTAGTTTCTGGTGTTTGTAGCTTACTGGAGGCCGTGGACAGCGCTGACCGTAGGGGTGGGCTGTGATGCGGTAGGTACGTGGCACGGTGTACCGGATGCCCGTTTGGTATCTCGGGAACCCTGTTCACATCATTTGGGGCTGTGAGCGAAACTCCGGCCGGATCTCCTCATGGATGGAACCCGAATAGGCGATAAACCTGGACTAGAGACTTGAGTGTTTAGGTAGGTCGTGGTCTACACCCACGTCGGCTTTCGCTTGAAGTCTGCCGAGCACATGTCGTGTGCAGACGCTAAGTGGTGGAAACATGTATGAAGAAGTACACCCCTGCAGGGTTAACATCATCTATTCGAATAGCCGTGTCCGCGGAAAAGGACTTCTGGGTTGCTTATATCAGTTCATAGACAAGTGAAAGTGGATACTCTAAAATACGCAAGATAAACCCCTATGGATGGCGTTCTCGTAGGGAGACGGGAGCGGATCCATAGTGGTGTATTGATATGGTGAATATGTGGACTCGTGTGCGCCACCTCAAAAGAGTTACTTGCAGTCGTAGTTCAGGATAGCCACCGAGTCAAAGCTGGCTTGCTGCAGTTAAACCCCACCATCCCCTTGTTGAAAATGATGCATATGTAGTTAGTTCTGATGTAAGTCTTGCTGGGTACATTTGTACTCACGTTTGCCTATTTTATGTTTTGTGCAGAGAGACTTCAGTCTCACTAGTAGTTCCGCGTGGACTTCGACGTTTAGCTTGTTACCTCAGCTACGATCTTGTGCCCTCGGCAGGATCTGATAGATAGTCAGGCTTCTCAGCCTTTTTCATTTATAGATGTCTGTACCCAGACATGATAGCTTCCGCTTGTGCTTTGATTTGTATGCTCTGATTGTTGGGTCATAAGACCCATGTTTGTAATATCTCGCTCCTCGGAGCCTATTGATTAAAATACTTGAGTTGTAGAGTCATGTTGTGATGCCATGTTGTATTTGCACATATCGAGCATATTGTGTGTATGTTATTGAAATGCTTGGTATGTGTGGGATCTGACAACCTAGTTGTTTATCCTTGGTAGCCTCTCTTACCGGGAAATGTCTCCTAGTGTTTCCACCGAGCCATGGTAGCTTGCTACTGCTCCGGGACACTTAGGCTGGCCGGCATCTGTCCTTCTTCGTTCCTGTGTCTGTCCCTTCGGGGAAATGTCACGCGATGAATACCGGAGTCCTGTTAGCCCGCTACAGCCCGGTTCACCGGAGTCCTGCTAGCCCAGTGCTACAGCCTGGATTCACTCGCTGATGACCGACACATTCGATGCTGGGTCATGGATGCCTATCCCTGTAAGTTTGTGCCACTTTGGGTTTACGACTAGCCATGTCAGCCCGGGCTGCTTATCATATGGATGCTAGCGACACTGTCCTATACGTGTGCCAAAAGGCGCAAACGGTCCCGGGCAAAGGTAAGGCGACACCCGTGGGAATACCGTGCGTGAGGCCGCAAAGTGATATGAGGTGTTACAGGCTAGATCGATGTGGCATTGAGTCGGGGTCCTGACATCTTTGAAGCACAAGCACCATTAAAACTGGCTAATGTGAAAGAGGTGATCGATTTATGCATAATGGGGGGAGGGAGAGTTCATTGAGAGAACAACACTCCCCCTATGTCCATGCCTACACCTAAACTAGACAACACGTTGAGTGTGGTGGGGGGTGTACGGGTTCAAGTCACATTGCTCAAATCAATGATATTTAGCTCATGCCTTAACTCGCGAAATCTTGCTTCATCCAAGGGCTTCGTGAAAATATCTGCAAGGTTATCATGAGTGTTGACATACTTGAGCTCGATCTCCCCTCGCCTAATGTGATCCCGGATGAAGTGATACCGAATCTCAATGTGCTTCGTCTTGAAGTGTTGTACCGGGTTGAGAGAAATCTTGATGGCACTTTCATTATCACACCAAAGAGGCACTTTGTCACAAATGACACCGTACTCCTTTAAAGTTTGCCTCATCCATAGGAGTTGAGCACAACAACTACCGTCCGCCACATACTCCGCTTCGGTGGACAAGAGGGACACACAACTTTGCTTTTTGGAAGACCAACTTACCAAAGAGCAACCAAGAAATTGGCACCCTCCGGAAGTGGATTTCCTATCCACTTTGTCCCCCGCCCAATCGGAATCCGTGAAACCTTCAAGCTTGAAATTTTCTCCTCTTGGGTACCATAAGCCAAAGTTTGGGGTATGAGCCAAATATCGAAAGATTCGCTTGACCGCCACAAAGTGACTTTCCTTTGGCGTGGCTTGAAACCGTGCACACATCCCCACACTCAACATGATATCCGGTCTAGATGCACAAAGGTAAAGCAAGGAGCCAATCATGGAGCGATATACCTTTTGATCCACCGCTTTACCATTGGGATCGATGTCAAGTTGGCACTTGGTAGGCATTGGTGTAGAAGCCGCCTTGACATCACTTAGCTTGAATCTTTTAAGCATGTCTTGAGTGTATTTGGCTTGGTTGATGAAGGTTCCTTCTCTTTGTTGTTTGATGTCAAAACCAAGGAAGAACTTCAACTCTCCCATCGAAGACATCTTGAACTTGGAGGTCATGAGAGCGGCAAATTCCTCACTGAAAGCTTTGTTAGGAGAACCAAAGATAATATCATCAACATATAGTTGGCATACAAACAACTCCCCTTTGACCTTGTTAGTAAAAAGAGTGGGATCGATTTGTCCTACTTCAAATCCACGATCTTGTAGCAACTCGGTAAGGTGGTCATACCACGCACGTGGGGCTTGTTTAAGGCCATAGAGTGCCTTATCGAGTTGATACACGTGATCCGGGAAGTAGGGGTCCTCGAACCCGGGGGGTTGCTTGACATAAACCAACTCATTAATGGGACCATTAAGAAAAGCACTTTTCACATCCATTTGTTGCAACTTAAAGTTGTGATGGGAAGCATAAGCAATCAACAAACGAATGGATTCAAGACGAGCAACGGGAGCAAAGGTTTCACCGTAGTCGATGCCCTCGACTTGGGAGTAGCCTTGTGCTACCAATCTTGCCTTGTTGCGAATGATGTTCCCATGAGCATCTTGCTTGTTCTTGAAGATCCACTTTGTTCCAATGACGTTGTGGTTCCCCGAAGGTCTTGGCACCAATCTCCACACCTTGTTGTACTCGAAGTTGTTTAGTTCTTCATGCATGGCATTGAGCCAATCCGAGTCTTCGAGCGCCTCATAGACCTTTTGGGGTTCAACACAAGAGACAAACGCATGATGTTCACAATAGTTAGCTAATTGTCTACGAGTGCTTACCCCCTTTCTTAGACTTCCAACCACGTTTTCCATGAGATGGCCTTGGGTGGTGAGTTTGGAAGCAATCTTCGCGGCACGACGCTCTAATTCTTCCTCGGGAGTGGAAGGAGGAAGGTTAACTTGATCATCTTGAGCGCCGTCTTGAGCTTGCTCATGATCTTGAACTTGCTCGAGGGGGAGAACTTGACCTTGGGCATCATTTGGAGATTCAACTCCATCTTGAGGTTGATCTTGCCCTTGGTCTTGTTCATGAAGGTGAGGGCCTTCACTTTGTTCTTCGGAAGCGTGTGGGTCTTGGGGAGGTGATGGCTCCACTTGAGTGGAGCATTGTCCTTCTCCTTCGGCCACAAGGGGTTCCTCAATGGGTAGGATATGACCAATACCCATTCTTCTTATGGCTTGGGGAGGAATTTGATCACCTACATCACAAGTACCACTTTGCTCCACTTGGGAGCCGTTATTTTCATCAAACTCTACGTTACACGTCTCCTCAATGAGTCCGTTGGACTTGTTGAGAACACGGTAAGCATGAGAGTTTGTAGCATAACCAACAAATATGCCCTCATGAGCTCTAGCTTCAAATTTAGACAAACGAACACCTTTCTTGAGAATGAAACACTTACACCCGAACACCCGGAAGTACTTGAGATTGGGCTTGTTCCCGGTGAGTATCTCATACGGAGTCTTGTTCAAGCCTTTGCAGAGATAGAGCTGATTGGATGCATGACAAGCTGTGTTGATGGCTTCGGCCCAGAAGTTGTATGGAGACTTGAACTCCGCCATCATGGTCCTTGCCGCATCCATCAACGTCCGGTTCTTTCTCTCTGCAACACCATTTTTTTGAGGGGTATATGGTGCAGAATATTGATGCTTGATCCCTTCATCGCTAAGAAACTCATCCAAGGTGTAGTTCTTGAACTCGGTTCCGTTGTCACTTCTTATTGTCAAGATCTTTGCATCATGTTGACGTTGAGCTTCATTTGCAAAGTCGATGATAGTTTGTTGGGTCTCACTCTTCCTCTTGAAGAAGTATACCCAAGTGTATCTTGAATAATCATCCACTATCACCAAGCAGTACTTTCTACCCCCAAGACTATCAAAGGATGGAGGCCCAAAGAGGTCCATGTGGAGGAGCCCCAAGGGTCTCTTCGAGTAGATGATAGTCGTGGGAGGGTGAGCCGTCTCATGAAGCTTTCCTTCGATACAAGCACTGCAAACATGATCTTTGGAAAAACTAACATTTGTTAGTCCATGGACATGGTCCCCCTTGAGAAGACTTTGCAAAGATCTCATATTGACGTGGGCTAAACGGCGATGCCAAAGCCATCCCACATCAACTTTAGCCATTAGGCATGTCGCGGTCTTAGTGGGTTTCTCCGAGAAGTTAACCACATAGAGACCATTCTCGACATGCCCAACAAAGGCTACTTTAAGAGTCTTGCTCCACAAGAGGGCCAGGGTATCAATATCAAAGAAGGTGGCAAAACCCATGAGTGCGAGTTGACGAACGGAAAGTAAATTGAACGCAAGGGACTCAACAAGCATGACTTTCTCGATCGTTAGATCATGAGAAATGACAACCTTGCCAAGACCCAATACCTTAGAATGTGAGGCATCACCCCATTCGACATTGGTGGGCATAGATGGGATATTGTGCACGTCCACCACCAAGTCCTTGCTCCCGGTCATATGATTTGTTGCTCCACTATCGAGCAACCATGATCCCCCACCGGAAGCAAACACCTACAAGAGATCAATGCTTGGTTTTAGGTACCCATTGAGTAATGGGTCCTTTGATGTTAGTAACAAGGGTCTTAGGAACCCAAATAGACCATTCAATGTACTCATAAGGAGAACCAACAAATTTAGCATAAACATGTCCATCACTAGCACGGCACAACACATAAGAGGGGTTAAAGTCGCCGGCTTTGTTGGGAGAGATGGCGTTGCGCTCTTTGGCTTCACGGCTCTTCCCATTGTTCTTCTTCTCCTTAGGAGCACCTTCTCCCTCCTTCACAAAGGTTTGCATGAGCGGAGGAGGTCGATTGGTCTTGCTCTTCTTCTCCTTGATCTTCTTCTTGTTCTTGGACTTGGGTGCGAACCCAACCCCCTCCTTTCCCACAACTTCCTTTTGATTGCTCAAAAGGTCATTTAGGTTCTTCTCACCTTGTATGCATGACACAAGACCTTTCTCGAGTTGTTCCTTCAACTTGGCATTTTCCTCCACAAGATGCACATGCTCACAACATGGGTTAGTAGCATTTGCATTATCAATTAAGACCATGTGAGGAAATGTGGCCTTTTCCTTAGTTAGCTTAACTTGGAGTTGAGCATGAGACTCCTTGAGGGTGGCATGAGCACTTTTCAAGACCTTGTGGGCTTCAAGTACATCAAACTCCTCCGTGAGTCCATCATGATCAACCCCAAGTTTAGCCTTCTTGGAAGCTAGAACACGAGACACAACAAGAGCATGATCAAGATCTTTTTTTAGTTTAGCATGACCATCGTTGTGTGACTCCTCAAGAGCCAAACGATGCTCACGCTCTTCCTCAAGAGCATTAGAGAGATCCGATATCTCATCGGCATAGTCACGACTATGACTTTCCATCTTAGTGATGGTTTCTTCATGAGCCTCGATCATGTCATTGGCTTCACCAAGTTGTTCCAAGAGAGCAACGAAATGCTTCTTGGATTTGCCCTTGAGCTTACTCATGAAGGACTCAAATTCATTGATCTCCTCATTAGACCCCTTACCATTATCAAAGTCATCCGTTGAAGGAGGGTTAGGAATAATGGTGGTTTTGATGTTGGGGGTTACCTTGTTGGTGGCCTTAGCCATGAGGCACTTGGCGGTGATGTTCTCGTTAGGTGCATCGAAGAGAGACACCCGAGGAGTTGAGACAATGGCAACGGATGCCATGGCCATTGTTTCACCATCTTCATCATCATCGTCATCCTCACGGTATTCTTCTTGAACCACCAACCCGCGAGAAGGAGTCTTCTTGGTGAAGTTGTTCTTGTTGGGGAAGGACTTGGCTTTGTCTTTTCGAATGAACTTGCCACCATTGTCTTCCCGCTTCTCGTATGGACAATCCGCAACGAAATGACTGACATTGCCACAGTTGAAACAAGTTCTAACTCGTTGCTTCCCTTTGAGGCCACTTGAGTTGTTCTTGTTGAAGTTGGGTCTTGTAGTCTTCTTACTCCAAAACTGTCTAGAGGCAAGAGCCATGTGCTCATGATAATCATACTTCGTGTCCTCGGGGTTGCTCTCCTCATCTTCCTCTTCTTCTTCTTCTTCCACACTAACCTTGGCCTTCAAGGCAAGATTGGGCTTCTTTGCCCTTTGGGAACGGAGCACCGCATTGTCGGCGGTCTTATCCAAGATGTTCATTGCAACAAACTCATCCAACACTTCATCAGAGGTCATGGAGTGGAAGTCCGGTCTTTGGCGGATGACGGAGGACATGGCCTTGTTGTAGGGCATCATGGCCTTGAGGAACTTGCGCTTGATCCAGTTGTCATCCGTGTCCTTACTCCCATGATCTCGGAGTGCGACCGCAAGTTTGGTCACTCTTCGAAAGAGCTCACGAGGTTCTTCATCCTCTTTCATTGCAAACTCATCGGCTTCATCTTGCACCACTTCATAGTTGGAGCGTTGAATGCTAGCACTTCCTCTGATACATACGCTCGACACACTTCCATGCTTCTTTAGCCATGACATGAGGTCGAAGATGAGGGAGATCTTCGGGAAGGATAGCATCTTGGATGATGAAGAGAGCACTCTCATTGAATTGGTTGTCCACTTCTTCTCGAGGGGTGAAGTTGCTTGGATCATGAGGATAGAAACCTTCTTCAATAATTCTCCAAAGGTTAGTATTCACATGTTTTAAATGACGCTTGAAGCGATAGACCCAAGAATCAAAATCTTCATTTTTCACATATTTAGGAGGAGGACCGGCATGATTCAAATGCGTAGAGGGGATCGGTCCTTTATACACCGGGGGTTCCACATGGGCATAGATGCCGGTGCCATTTCTACCACTAGTAGACGGACTCTTTTCACTATTAGCTTCCCCCTTGTCGGGGTTAGCATCCGTCACCTTGTTAGTGGGATCACCCACTTTCATCGGCGAGGTAGATAGTTTGAGTCCCTCTAGGAATTCAGTAAACATGCTTTTAACCTCGGCCGTCATGGAGGTTTTCAATGTGTCTAAAGCCACATTGAATTCCTCACGAGAGACCGAGGTTCCCCCTTCGGCCGAAGACGAGACGGGATTCACACCGGAGTGCTCCTCCGCACCGTCGTTGACGTCAACCATACTCTTCGGACGACAAAGTCCTTAATAAAGAGACGAGGCTCTGATACCAATTGAAAGGATCGATATGGTTGACTAGAGGGGGGGGTGAATAGGCAACTAACAATTTTTAGACTTTTCTTTAACAATTTAAAACTTGCAATGAAATAGGTTGTCTAGATGTGCAACTACGTGGACAACCTATATGATGCAACGACAATGAGCACACAAGCAAGCAATGGATATAGCACAAGTAAGCTTGCAAAAGTAAAGGGATAAGATAACCAAGAGTGGAGCCGGTGGAGACGAGGATGTGTTACCGAAGTTCCTTCCTTTTAAGGGGAAGTACGTCTCCGTTAGAGCGGTGTGGAGGCACAATGCTCCCCAAGAAGCCACTAGGGCCACCGTAATCTCCTCACGCCCTCACACAATGCGAGATGCCGTGATTCCACTATTGGAGCCCTTGAAGGCGGCAACCGGACCTTTACAAACAAGATTGGGGCTATCTCCACAACACTTGGAGGCTCCCAATAAACCTGCGAAGCTTCACCACAATGGAGTATGGCTTCGAGGTGACCTCAACCGTCTAGGGTGCTCAACACCCAAGAGTAACAAGATCTGCAAGGGATAAGTGGGGGGAATCAAATATCCTGTGGTGGAAGTGTAGATCGGGCACTTGTCACCCAATCCCGAGCAAATCAACAAGTTTGATTGGCTAGGGAGAGAGATCGAGTGAAAAAGGAGCTTGGAGCAACAATGGAGCTTGGAGATGGAAGAGGTAGTCAACTAGAGGTAGAAGACGCCCCTTTTATAGCCGTGGACAAATTCCAACCGTTATCCACATGTTCAGCCCGCGATACACGGTACTACCGCTCCAGGGGCGCGGTACTACCGTGGGGCTGCGCGGTACTACCGTGGCCACAGTACTACCACGACAGCGACACAGGCCGGAACTAGCCTGATAAGGGGGCAGTACTACCGCTCGCGCGGTACTGCCGGACCCACCTGCGGTACTAACGCAAGGCAGGAAAGTCTCGGCTTGGGAAGGGCACGGATGAAATAAATTACATTCGTGCCTACTTCCGCTGAACCGGAGGAGGTGCAAAAATCCGACGCGGTACTACCGCCTGCGAGGCGCGGTACTACCGTGCTGGCGCGGATGTAAAAAATTACATCTGCGCCTACTACCGCGACACTGCGGTACTAGGTAGGAGGACCACGGTACTACGACTCCTAGGGAGCGGTACTACCGTGGGCCTCCGCGGTACTACCGCGCTGGACGAGCGGTACTACCGTGGAGGGCGTGGATGTAAAAAATTACATCCGCCCCTACTACCGCACCGGAGCGGCACAAGGCCAGGGAGCCACGGTACTACCGCTCCAGAAGGGCGGTACTACCATGACACCCAGCGGTACTACCGCGTGTGCTTGCGGTACTACCGCGAGCACAGCAGTAGTCGTCAGATTTCTGTACAACCAAGATAACGAAGGGAAGCTCCAAAGTGCAGGGAAAGGAGGAACAAGTGTACGTGTTGATTCCATCCAAACCTTTTCGACGCGGACCCCCTCTTAATAGTACGGCTCTCCTACGACTCAAATCCACCAAAGAGAAACGTAGAACGACGCCGACTTCAATAGTCTCCGAGGGGCACCGAATCGTCTCACGCCTAGATATGAATAACCTGAGAAACTCAAGGCACACGATTAGTCCGCAAAAGCATTGTCATCAATCACCAAAACACCTGAGGGAAGAATATGCCCTTACAATAACAACTGAGAGATCTCGATATCTTCCATGCTACACACATTATAGGCGGTTCCCAAATAGAATGGTAAAGTTTATACTCCCCCTCTAGCAACAAGCATCAATCCATGGCTTGCCCGAAACAATGGGTGCCTCCAACTAACAACAATCTTGGGGGAGTTTTGTTTAATTATTTTGATTTGATTTGAGCATGGGACTAGGCATCCCGGTGACCAGCCATTTTCTCGTGAGTCAGGAGCGGAGTCCACTCCTCTTGAGAATAACCCGCCTAACATGGAAGATACAGACAACCCTAGTTGATACATGAGTTGTTCGAGCATACAAAACAGAATTTCATTTGAAGGTTTGGAGTTTGGCACATACAAATTTACTTGGAACGGCAGGTAGATACCGCATGTAGGAAGGTATGGTGGACTCAAATGGAATAACTTTGGGGTTTATGGAAGTGGATGCACAAGCAGTATTCCCGCTTAGTACAAGTGAAGGCTAGAAGAAGACTGGGAAGCGACCTACTAGAGAGCGACAACAGTCATGAACATGCATTAAAATTAATAGACACTGAGTGCAAGCACGAGTAGGATATAATCCACCATGAACATAAATATCGTGAAGGCTATGTTGATTTTGTTTCAATTACATGCGTGAACATGTGACAAGTCAAGTCACTCGAATCATTCAAAGGAGGATACCACCCTATCATACCACATCACAACCATTTTAATAGCATGTTGGCACGCAAGGTAAACCATTATAGACTCCAAGCTAATTGAGCATGAGATAAGAAACTATAATATCTACTTGTCATTGCAAACATGCTTATTCATAATAGGCTGATTCAGGAACGATGAACTAATCATATTTACAAAAACAAGATAGGTCGAGTTCGTACCAGCTCCTCTTATCTCAATCATTTCATCATACATCATCATTATTGCCTTTCACTTGCACGACCGAACGGTGTGGATAATAATAATGGTGCATGTGCATTGGACTCAGCAAGCATTCATTTCAAGAGAGAAGACAAAGTAATGTGGGCTCTTGGTTAAATAAATCAATTATGCATAAAAGAGCCACTCAACATTTTCATTATGGTCTTCTCCTCTCAACCCCCAAAGAAAAGAAAAGAAATAAAACTATTTACACGGGAAAGGTCCCAACAGGCAAAAAGAAGAACGAAAAATCTTTTTGAGTTTTTCTTTTAATTAGTACTACTATAGGCATGGAAAATAAACTAGCTAAAATCTATTACTATTTTTTTTTGTTTTTTTCTTAAAATTATTCAAACATACAAGAAGAGAGCAAGAAAAAGAAGATAAACTAGCCTGGATAGTACAATGAAAAAGTATGAGCACCGGCATCTAGAATGAGTGTGTGAACATGAATGTAAAGTCGGTGAGGAATACATACCCCCCAAGCTTAGGCTTTTGGCCTAAGTTGGTCTATGCCCATGGATGGCCTGGCAGATATCCAAAGTTGTAACTGGGGTCATACTGATATGCATCAGCCATTGCCTCCTGAGCTGCAGCATGGCGGCGAGTCGCCTCCGTCCTCCTCCCGTACTCATTTGCCTCCTCCCTGGTTATAACATATCTTCCTTTTGCCTGATAGTCAAAGAGGGCAGGAGCAGGGAGAGTAATATAGACAGCGCGATGTCTGTCAAAGATTAGTTGATACTGGAGGAATTGTTCATTCCTCTCAAGAAAGTGATGACTAATCATGGCATTATAATCTAAATAAGTGGGAGGCAACTCCGTATCATTTTCATGTACAGGTATACCAAGGTAATTAGCCATACGAGTCACATAAATTCCTCCAAGCAAATCTCCAACTAAACCATTATTATGCAACCTACGTGCAATAATTGCCCCCAAGTTGTATTGTTTATCACCTAATAAAGCACTCTTGAGAACACAAAGATTAGGAAGACACATGTGACATGCTTCATCTTTACCGTTAATGCATCTACCAATGAAGAGAGCAAAATAATGTATAGCAGTGAAGTGAATGCTCCCTATGGTAGCTTGTGCTATTTCTCTGGATTCCCCCACAGTGATATTAGCAATAAAGTCTTTATATCCAGATTTACAAGGTTCATTAACACTGCCCCACTACGGGAGTTTACAAGAAGTAGTAAAGTCTTCTAAGTCCATGGTATAAGATTTATTATAAAGATCGAACAGGGCATTCTGAGAATTGCCCAAAGATGTAAATTTAAACCTTCTCACAAATGAATTAATCAAATAGTGGTATTGAGGGCACTTATCTTGCATGAATTCCTCAAGATCAGCATTACGCACATATGCATCGAATTCATCCTTAATGCCTACTCGAACCATAAACTCCTCTGGCGGCCATTCACAAGGCTGAACATAGGCTACCCTTGGTGGTTCATCATCCTGCTCACATATTGCGAGCATGGGTCCTTTCTTCCTTGAAGAACCACCTTGATACATTTTGCTGGACATATTTCTTCCTCTGAAAAATTTCTGAAATTTTTAGTCACTCAAAATAAAAGTGAACCAAACTCAATAAAATTGACAACAACTACTGCCATAAGTGCCTAGAGACCATATCGTGCATTAGAACTACATGAGACCAACTAAATTTAACATGCAAGCTCAAGAACTGGGTCACCTTAGCAGCAAGAATTTGCAATAAATAAAGCACTAGAACAAAAACTAATTGGACCATTGGAGGAGTTACATACCAAAGAACAACCCCCCAAAGCAGTTTTGTGAATGGAGCTTTGAGCAAGGAGATAAAAAATGGCAGAAAAATGAGCTAGAACTCGTGCTTGAGCTGGATAGTGATTTTTTTGGGAGGAAGAAGAAGTGCATGGGTGCAGGAATAAGTGGAGGGGGCCACCATGAGCCCACGAGGCAGGGGGCGCGCCCACTTGCCCCCTTGGTATGTTCTCAGTGCTAGATATTCTCAAATATTCTAGAAAAAATCATATTAATTTGGCAAGGCATTTGGAGAACTTTTATTTTCGGGATATTTTTTATTGCATGGATAATTCAGAAAACAGACATAATATAATATTTCTACTTTATTTATTCTAATTAACAGGAAGTAAAGAGAGGGTACAAAAGGTTGTGCCTTCTAACTTCATCCATCTCATGCTCATCAAAAGGAATCCACTAATAAGGTTGATCAAGTCTTGTTAACAAACTCATTCTGAATCGCATGAAACCGGAGAAATTTCAAAATGACACTAGGTTACCTCAACGGGGATATGAACATCCCCAATAATAAGAATATCATACTTCTTTGTAGTAGGAAGAGGAAATTCAAAACCTCCAATAATGATTGATGGAATTTTTCCCAGTAGAATTTAAACTGTGAACTTGAGGTTGTTTCCTCGGAAAGTGTACCGTATGCTCATTACCATTAACATGAAAGGTGACATTGCCTTTGTTGCAATCAATAACAGCACCTGCAGTATTTAAAAATGGTCTACCAAGGATAATCAACATATTATCGTCCTCAGGAATATCAAGAATGACAAAGTCTGTTAAGATAGTAACGTTTGCAACAACAACAGACACGTCCTCACAAATACCGACAGGTATAGCAGATGATTTTGGCCATTTGGAAAGATATCTCAGTAGGTGTCAACTTATTTAATTCAAGTCTACGATATAAGGAAAGAGGCATAACACTAACAGCGGCTCCAAGATCACATAAAGCAGTTTTAACACAATTTCTTTTAATGGAGCATGGTATAGTGGGTACTCCTGGTTCACCAAGTTTCTTAGGTATTCCACCCTTAAAAGTATTGTTAGCAAGCATGGTGGAGATTTCGGCTTCAGGTATCTTTCTTTTATTTGTAATGATATCTTTCATGTACTTAGCATAATGGTTTGTCTTAAGCATATCGTTCAAGCGCATACGAAAAAAGATAGGTCTAATCATTTCAGCAAAGCGCTCAAAGTCCTCATCATCCTTTTTCTTGGATGGTTTAGGAGGGAACGGCATGGGCTTCTGAACCCATGGTTCTCTTTCTCTACCATGCTTCCTAGTAACAAAGTCTCTCTTATCATATCATTGATTCTTTGATTGTGGGTTATCAAAATCAATAGCAGGTTCAATTTCTATATCATTGTTATTGCTATGTTGAGCATCTACATGAACATAATTATTAGCATTATCACTAGGTTCATGTTCATCACCAGATTGTGTTTCAGCATCGGAGATAGAAATATCATTAGGATTCTCAGGTGTGTCTAGAACAGGTTCATTAGAAGCATGCAAAGTCCTATAATTTTTCTTTTTCTTCTTTTTAGAAGGACTAGGAGCATCTAAATTATTTCTTTGAGAATCTTGCTCAATTCTCTTAGGGTGGCCTTCAGGATACAAAGGTTCCTGAGTCATTTTACCAGCTCTAGTAGCCACTCTAACAGCAAAATCATGTTTATTATTTAGTTCATCAAGCAAAATCATGTTTAAGAATTATTTTTCAATTGTCTACTAACATAAGCATTGAAATTTTCTTGTTGAGCCATAAAATCATCAAATTCATCTAGGCATTGGCTAGCAAACTTAGTAGACGGGATTTCAACTTTATCATATCTATAAAGAGAGTTTACCTTCACTACCTGTGTCGGGTTATCATGACTGTGTATTTCTTTAGTAGGTGGTATATTAAGGCCATGTATTTCCTTGACAGGAGGTTAATTTTTAACATCTTCAGCTTTAATACATTTCTCTTTCATATATTTCTTTGCCTCTTGCATATCTTCAGGACTGAGAAATAGAACACCTCTTTTATTCGGAGTTGGCATAGGAGTTGGTTCAGGAGGTGCCCAATTATTTTCATTGGCCAAGATATTATTCGATAGCAATTCAGCTTGGTCGACTATCGTTTCCCTGAAAACACAACCAGCAGAACTATCCAGGTGGTCCTTGGAAACATCGGTTAGTCCATTATAAAAGATATCAAGTATTTTATTTTTCTTAAGAGGATGATTAGGCAAAGCCTTAAGTAATTGGAGAAGCCTCCCCCAAGCTTGTGGGAGACTCTCTTCTTTGATTTGCACAAAATTATATATCTCCCTTAAGGTAGCTTGTTTCTTATGAGCGGGGAAATATTTAGCAGAGAAATAGTAAATCATATCCTGGGGACTAGGCACACAACCAGGATCAAGAGAATTAAACCATGTTTTAGCATCACCCTTTAATGAGAAAGTAAATATTTTAAGGATATAGTAGTAGCAAGATTTCTCATCATTAGTAAACAGGGTGGCTATATCATTTAACTTAGTAAGATGTGCCACTACAGTTTCAGATTCATTGCCATAAAAAGGATTAGATTCAACCAAAGTAATTATCTCAGGATCAACAGAGAAATCATAATCCTTATCAATAACAAAGATAGGTGAAGTAGCAAAAGCAGGGTCATGGTTCATTCTAGCATTTAGAGACTTTTGTTTCAGCTTAGCTAATAATTTCTTAAGATCTGATCTATCATTGCAAGCAAGAAAATATCTTGCAGTTTCTTCATCCATAACATAACCCTCAGGAACAACAGACAATTCATATTTAGGGGGAGAACCTTCATCATCACTGTCATCAATATTATCCTTTTCAATAATTTCATTCTCCCTAGCCCTAGCAAGTTGTTCATCAAGAAATTCACCTAATGGCACAGTAGTATCAAGCATGGAAGTAGTTTCATCATTAGTATCATGCATAGCAGAATTGGCATCATCAATAACATGCGACATATCAGAATTAATTGCAGAAGCAGGTTTAGGTGTCACAAGTTTATTCATAACGGAAGGAGAATCAAGTGCAGAGCTAGATGGCAGTTCCTTACCTCCCCTCGTAGTTGAGGGATAAATCTTAGTTCTTTCATCATTTGAGTTCTTCATAGTGATCAGCAGATATAAATCCCAAGTGACTCAAAGAATAGAGATATGCTCCCCGGCAACAGCGCCAGAAAATCAACTTGATAACCCGCAAGCATAGGGGATCGCAACAGTTTTCGAGGGTAGAGTATTCAACCCAAATTTATTGATTCGACACAAGGGGAGCCAAAGAATATTCTCAAGTATTAGCAGTTGAGTTATCAATTCAACCACACCTGGATAACTTAGTATCTGTAGCAAAGTATTTAGTAGCAAAGTAGTATGGAAGTAACGGTAACAGTAGCAAAAGTAACGGTAGCCGTTTTGTAGTAATTGTAACAGTGGCAACGGAAAAGTAGCTAAGCAAAGAACAATATGTGAAAAGCTCATAGGCATTGGATAGGTGATGGATAATTATGTCGGATGCGATTCCTCATGTAATAGTTATAACATAGGGTGACACAGAACTAGCTCCAGTTCATCAATGTAATGTAGGCATGTATTCCGAATATAGTCATACGTGCTTATGGAAAAGAACTTGCATGCCATCTTCTGTCCTAACCTCCCGTGGCAGCGGGGTCGTAATGGAAACTAAGAGATATTAAGGCCTCCTTTTAATAGAGTACCGGACCAAAGCATTAACACTTAGTGAATACATGAACTCCTCAAACTACGGTCATCACCGGTAAATATCCCGATTATTGTCACTTCGGGGTTAACGGATCATAACACATAATAGGTGACTATAGACTTGCAAGATAGGATCAAGAACTCACATATATACATGAAAACATAATAGGTTCAAATCTGAAATCATGGCAATCGGGCCCTAGTGAGAAGCATTAAGCATAGCAAAGTCATAGCAACATCAATCTCAGAACATAATGGATACTAGGGATCAAACCCTAAAAAAACTAACTCGATTACATGGTAAATCTGATCCAACCCATCACCGTCCAGCAAGCCTACGATGGAATTACTCACGCACGGTGGTGAGCATCATGAAATTGGTGATGGAGGATGGTTGATGATGACGACGGCGACGGATTCCCCTCTCCGGAGCCCCAAATGGACTCCAGGTCAGCCCTCCCGAGAGGGTTTAGGGCTTGGTAGCGGCTCCGTATCGTAAAATGCGATGAGTCTTTCTCCTTGATTTTTTTCTCCCCGAACGTGAATATATGGAGTTGGAGTTCAGGTCAGGGCCCGCGAGGCAGGGGCACGCCCCACCCTCATGGACAGGGTGTGGGCCCCCTGGCCTTGATTCTTTCGCCAGTATTTTTTATTAATTCCAAAAATAACTTTCATGGAGTTTCAGGTCATTCCGAGAACTTTTATTTCTGCACAAAAATAACACCATGGTAGTTCTGCTGAAAATAGCGTCAGTCCAGGTTAGTTCCATTCAAATCATGCAAGATAGAGTCCAAAACAAGGGAAAAATTGTTTGGAAGAGTAGATACGACAGAGACATATCACCGGCCGACAAAACCGAACAACCTCCCGCTCCACCCCGTCTTTCAGGCAAGGAGCCAGTTCGGCCAACCTACGAGTACGACCTACGACGCAACCTAGACGCTCACACAGGTCTGACGAGGTCCATCTACGGACCCAAAGACAACCCTCCTGTTAGTCTGGACAGTTGCCAAGCTTGGCTAGACTGAAATGACAGAGCTCGGGAACAACAACGAGCCCAGATGACAGATGGTCTCCGATGTGACGTAGCCCAAGTCAGGGGCATTTTTGGGTAACTACTGGGTATGAACCGCCCAGGAGGGTCTGGGTCATACTACTAGCGATAACCCATGAAGGGGGCGAGTCATGAGAAACCCGCTGACGGCCCAAGACCTAGAGGCGACTTAGGGCCTAGGAGGATGAACCGCCATGAGAATAACTTGCATTGTAAAGGCAGGATTAGTTAGTCATCGAGTCGGACACGTTGTTTATGAGCTGGCCGGGACTTTTTGAACCGCCGGGCGTCAACGTGTGCATATAAAGGGACGACCCGATAGTGAGTTAAGGCAGGAAAGAAAGAGATTGAGAACTAGGTCAAGCGTATTCGCTCCCTGGTAATTGAAGCCCAAGCAATAACCACCCTACACTGGATTAGGCTGTTACCTCCACCGCGAGGGGCCGAACCAGTATAAACTCTTTGTGTCCCTTGTCCCGTTTAACCCCTTCAAGCTAACTATGTTGCGATGGCTCCACACCTAAGTCCTTACACTAGGACATCTGACATGATAATTTCACGACAGTTGGCGCCCACCATGGGGCTAGCACATTGTGGTTTCGAGTTGTTGAAGGGCAGCATCGCAGGGCTCAAGGGGTACGCTATGGGCCGGATGACTAAGAGTTGTCGCAGCAAGCTCTAAATCGACAACGAGGGATGGGGCCCCAAGGACGACTCAATCGAGCACAGGTACCGGGTCCCCTTTGGCGGAATTCACATCTTCATCTGCAAGATTGGTGAGTCGAAAGTTGAGCCGGACATCTACACCGACATCGTCGAGTCGGCTCAGTGCGCGTGACCCACCAAGGCTAGAGCCGCCCCAAAACATGTTTTTGTCGGTTTCGTTCACGGAGCGGAACTAGAAGGAGGATCTGAATTTGGTGGTTAGACGGTTATTTACTCAGGCGACGAGTCTTCTGCTGGTGAGACCGACTCCATCTACCAGGTTCATGATGGCGGGCTTGGGGGTTGTTCCGATGGCGACAGTATTCCGGACCCCTATGAGCCGCCACACCAAGTCACAGTCTTCATGGCCGGAACACAGCTAGCACAGGGTTCTACGACTACAACGGCGATGGTCTCCAGGTCAACAGTAGTGATGGCTTCTGGGGAAAGACATGTGCGCCCGCGGGCTCAAGTTTTGTCTGCTCTATTGGATGCTTTGACAATGTTGTTAACGGCGGGGATTAACCCGGCGAATCAAGCTCAGCATAACGCGGAGGTTACAAAATTGCGTGACGAGATAGCACATGCCAAGGAGGAGTTAAATGCAGAGAACACCCGGATGGCAACGGAGCGAATCACCTTGCAGAGGGAAGCGGAACGGCTTCGGGCGGAGAGCTTGCACTTAAGCTTGGACATGGATGCGTCAAACGCTGTTTTCAACAGAAGGCATGTAAGCCCGCTTCCCCCGACTTATGATGCAAGAAATCTTTTCAACACGCCTGGGGCAGGCCCCAGTAACCCGCCCGGGGTGAATCGGACCGTTGAGGCACCAACAGCAGGACAACCGGTTCAGCCACGGGCTACAGATCCCCCCACGTTTGAACGTAACCCTTCCTCAGCACATTCCAACACCTCCGGGGCATTTTTTTAACCCCTTGGATAACATGATAGCTACGGCAACACAGCTGGCGGCTCTCCCGGCCCAAGATGAGTCGCCAACGGCGATAGAAGTACGTAGAGCCGGAGAGCTTCTTCAGACGTTGGTGGCCCAGCAGGTGGCTTATTCATACATTCGTGATCATATCCACTCAACAACTTGTCCAAGCAGGAGTTATAGCAGGAACATTGATGAACCGGCCGTCTCAAGCAGCGAGCGGCACCGCAACCAGCCTCGCAGGCCTGACCCGCCGCGTGTTGGCACTGATGCTCAGATCTTGATAGACCAGGACAGAGCACAGCGTGAAGTAGAGCTGGCGGCTCAACTGACGGCTCAGTTAGCGGCTCAATAGCAATCTCCGATTTATCCTTCAGTGTCCATGGAGGCAGGGGTGATCTCTAGAAACTTGGGTGTGCCATGTTTAGTGTCGGCTCTGCACAATGAGCGTTTGCCCAAAGATTTCAAGGGCCCCCGTAAGGTGCCTAATTACACGACGAATCAGCCACCGGAGGCTTGGTTTAAAAGTTATGAGATGGCCATGGATATGCTGGATGTTGGCGATGTTGCGTGTGCTAAGTACTTCACCATGATGTTGGATGGGCCGGATCATACGTGGTTAAAAATGCTGCACGCTAATTCTATTGGGTCATGGGCAGAGTTAAAGAGGCATTTCATTCAAAATTTCAAAAGCACATGCAAGCAACCTATGTCGATCCTGGATTGTGATTCTTGCATTCAGGGAGAAGGAGAGTCAACAACCCATTGGGTGCGCCGGATTTGATCAATCATACACTCATTAGATAGTATCAATGCTGGTTCTGCAGTCTTGATGTTAGAGAAGAATTGTCGTTTCCTCCCGCTTAAGGAGAAGCTGGGGCGGTTTAAGCGTCACTACAATGATATGGTGGAGCTAATGGCGGATCTCGTGAAATACGCTGACTCTGACAGTACCAAATATCCCAAGTCTGATGATGAAAAGCCTGGGAAGGGAAAGAAGAGCGGCAATACAAAAGGGCAGCAGCATAACTCAGCGATTCAAGCTGGCAATGGTAAGCGTAAGGTTGATGGTAGTTTTGATTTTATGGCTAACATCAATGTGCATAATAATAATCAGCATCGCAAGGGAAAGCCGCCCCAAGGGTCAAAACTCAACCTTGAAGCAATGTTGAATCAACCTTGTCCAAAGCACGACACGCATGACAAGCCATCTGGTCATATGTGGACAGATTGTTATATCATGAAGGAGTTCAGGAATGCCACTTTTTTCAATCATGGTCCACATGGCGGCTCATGATCCGGCTCTCACGGACCGGGCTTCGGTGGTGGCGGTTCAAGCTCCGGCTTTTAGGGTCAAGGCAATCAAGGTGGCTTTAATCAACTGTCTAACCAAGGAAATCAACATCGGTAGTTTGGTTATCATAGTAATCGGAAACAGCTGAATGGTGGTCAGTATCACATGTTCACTATGAGTCTGTGCAAGAGAGATTAGAAAATCCATAAGCGGGCGGTGAGCTCTGTTGAACCGACGGTGCCACGATACTTAAGGTGGTCTGAGCAGTCTATTACATGGAGCAAAGAAGATCACCCACCCCGGGTTGATAATCTGGGTCAATTGGCATTGGTGGTTGCTCCACAGGTAGGAGGATATAAACTTACAAAGGTGCTCATTGATGGAGGCAGCAGTATCAACATCCTTTATTATGAGACCTTTTCTCATATGAATTTGACTGACAAGGATCTTAGGTTGTCCTCTACTATCTTTCATGCGGTGGTGCCTGGTAAGTTAGTGTACCCTGTGGGTAGGATAACCCTGGAAGTGGCTTTTGGAGATGACAATGACTCCAGAGCTGAGAAGTTAACCTTTGAGGTGGTGAAGATTAAGAGCCCATACCATGCTTTGTTTGGGCATCCGGCTTACGCCAAGTTTATGGCGTGGTCGTGTTATGTTTATTTGCAACTTAAGATGCCGGGTCACAAGGGTACCATCATGATGCATGGTAATAGAAAAATCGCTCTAGGTTGTGAAGAGGGTGATGCTGCTTATGCTGAGTCGGCTTGCGCAACTGAAGAGTTGAAGTTTTATAAAGACAATGTTGACCTGGCAGATATGACACCTTTAAAGAAGCCAACTATAGAGAATGAGCCCTTAATGAAGTTTAAGTCAACAAACGATACTAAGCTTGTTGATTTTGTCCTTGGCAATTCTTCAAAGTAATTCAGTATCAGTGCCAATATGGATCCGAAATAGGAAAGCGCGCTTATCGATTTCATCCGTGAGAACCATGACATTTTTGCATGGAAGCCTTCTGATATGCCAGGTGTACCGAGGGAACTCGCTGAGCACACTCTTACTGTGGATCCCAAGTTTAAACCGGTCAAACAATTTCTTTGCTGGTTCAATGAGGAAAGGCGCAAGGCAATCGGTGAAGAAGTGGCCCACCTCTTGGCAGCAGGGTTCACAGTTGAAGTTTTTCATCCTAAATGGTTGGATAACCCGGTGCTAGTACTTAAGAAGAATGGCACTTGGTGTATGTGTGTGGATTATACAGATCTTAACTAGAAATGTCCAGCTAATCCCTTTGCTCTCCCTCGTATTAATCAGACTATTGATGCTACGGAGGGTTGTGAGCGCTTGAGTTTTTCGGATGCCTACTCTGGTTATCATCAGATCAAAATGGTAGTTAAGGACCAGGAGAAGACATCCTTCATCACTCCCTTTGGAGCCTTCTGCTATGTGTCTATGCATTTTTGGCTCAAGAGTGCCCAGGCGACTTACCAGCAGTGTGTCTAGAATTGCATTCATGGCCAGATTGGGCGTAATGTTCATGCTTATGTGGATGATATTGTTGTGAAATCCAGAAAGAAGGAGACGTTGATTGAAGATTTGAAGGAAACCTTTGACAACCTCCAGGTCTAAAAAATGATGCTTAACCCGGCCAAGTGTGTTTTTGTTGTGCCAGTAGGCAAGTTATTGGGTTTCTTAGTATCTGAGAGAGGCATTGAAGCTAACCCGAAGAAGATAAAGGCTATCACCTCTTTGGCTAAGCCGGCTGCGCTTAGCGGGTCGTATCGTGACTTTGAGACGGTTTATAAGTCGCCTGGGAGAGAAGGCCATTCCTCTGTATCAGATGATGAAGAAGACATATGATTTTGTCTGGAGCGATGCCGCTAATGAGGCATTTGAGGCACTTAAGAGGCAACTGGCTGAGCCACCGGTTCTTGCAGATCCCATTGAGAAGGAGCCTTTGTTGTTATATGTGGCTGCAAACAACGGGGCCGTCAGTGTGGCAATTGTGGTTGAAAGGAAGGAGTCAGGTAAGGAGCACCCGGTTCAAAGGCTGGTTTATTTTGTAAGTGAAGTGCTCATTGCGTCTGAACAGTGATACCCACATTGGCAGAAGCTGGTTTATGATGTGTTCATGGCTAGTCGTCAGTTGAAGCAATATTTACTTGGTCATCCCATCACTATGGTTAGCTCTGCCCCTTTGGGGGATATTATTCAAAATAGGGAAGCCGGATCATACATATTGGACTATTCATTTTGATGCGTCTAGGTAGTTGGAAGGCTAGGGGGCTGGAGTTATATTTACTTCCTCACGGGGTGATAAATTTTGTTATGTTCTTAGGTTGATGTTCCCTTGCACTAACAATGCAACTGAATATGAAGCCTTACTCCATGGTCTTTGGATGGCTAAAGAGATGAATTTAAGCCGGGTAAGATGTTTTGGCGACTCAAATCTGGTGGCTCAGCAAGTATCAGGGACCTAGGATTCCAAGGATCCACTCATGGCGGCTTATCGTCGAGAGGTGGATACTATCGCTGGTCACTTCAAAGGATATCAGGTGGAGCATGTTGATCGAAGGAAAAATTGAAGCAGCTAATGTGTTAAGCCGACTGGGATCTCAACGTAAGCTGGTCCCCCCTAATATTTTCATCGATATTTTGCATAACTCATCAGTGAAATTGCCTACAGAGGAAGACTTGGCAGTTCTTGACGGAGGCACAGTTGGTGGAGGCTCTTCGTGCTATCCCTGATTGGACTATTCCATATTTGGCTTACATGACACATGGTGAGTTACCTGAGGATGAAACTTTGGCCAAGCAGATAACCCGGTGGTCTAAGTCAATGACTATTGTCAAAGGTGAGCTTCACAGAAGCAGTGTCACAGGGGTGTTTCAACAATGTGTTTCTCCTCAGGAGGGCCGTGAAATTCTAAGGGGGGTTCATAAAGGAGGTCGCGGTCATCATGCCGGCTCTAAGTCTCTCGTTGCTAAAGCTTTTCGTCATGGGTTTTATCGGCTGGCAGCTCATGCTGATGCAGAAGATCTGGTCAGTAAATATAATGGTTGTCAGAAATTCTCAAAAAATTCTCATGTGCCGGCTCAAGAGTTGAGGATGATTCCAATTACTTGGCCGTTTGCAATCTGTGGACTAGATATGGTTGGGCCTTTCAAAAGGTCCAAGGATAAAAAAAACCACCTCTTGGTGGCAGTTGACAAGTTTACAAAGTGGGTTGAGGCTGAGCCGGTCAGCAAATGTGATGCAGCCACGGCGGTTCAATTTATTAAAAAGGTGATCTTTCATTTTGGGTATCCTCATAGTATCATCACTGATAATGGTACTAATCTGTCTAAAGGAGCAATGAAAGAATTCTGTGAACAAGAGCATATCCGACTTGATGTGTCATAACTGGTTCAACCCCCGGTCTAATGCCAAGCTGAACGAGCAAATCAGGAAATCTTGAGAGGTATCAAGCCCCAACTTATGGTTCCTTTGCAAAGGACACAGGGTTGTTGGGTAGAGGAGTTGCCGTCAGTGATTTGGAGTATCAATACCACCCCCAAGAGATCTATGGGTTACACGCCTTTCTTCATGGTTTATGGCGCTGAGGAAGTTCTCTCCAGTGACATACGTCGCGATTCGCCTCGTGTGGCGGCTTATGTTGAAGCCGACAATGAGAAGGCACGTCAGGATGCTATTGACCTGTTAGATGAGGAGTGTGACCTTGCGGCAGCTCGTTCGGTGATTTACCAGCAAGATCTACAACGTTATCACAGCCGCCGGGTTAAAACGAGAACTTTTCAAGAAGGCGACTTAGTGCTCTGGCTCATCCAGGATCAAACTGATATGCACAAGCTATCCCCCCCTTGGGAAGGGCCCTTTGTGGTCAGCAAGAATCTGAACAACGGATCATACTACCTTATCGATGTTCGAGACCGTAAGGACTCGTGCACGTTGGAGGAGGAGACCCATCGGCCATGGAATATTGCTCATCTTCGGCCTTATTACACCTGAGCCACCGGCTCTTGTGATGTACATACATTACCGATGTATATATTATCATGAACATAATAAAGCCGGCATCCCTGATAATTCAAAGCCTCTGTCATTTCATTTCTAAGAATATGAGTCGTTATTGTCACTTCATATGTTCACTTGTGGGTTTCCTATCCAAGTAAAAGGATTATCAAAGAGAACTTGTTGCACTGCGCAGTTCAAACATAGGTATCCTAAATTGAGGCTCATTATCTATGATTTGGGAGCTTCCTATTCAAACATAGGTGTATTCACAAAAGAGAACATAGCGTTACTACCCTCTTGATCCGGCTTATACACCATGATTGAAGGCACTTGGAAGCTTCCGGTTTATAGACCTGAAGTAAAACTTGGGGGCTCACTAGCATAGCTATGACCCTTTAGGCTTGGACGCCTAGGTTTATTCACCAAAAAATCCGGGTTAGCCTGCCTTTGTAGGTCTGCCACTGCGCCCAGGTAATCCTGGAATGACCCGCTATACTCTTGATAGTTATTCTTATAAAGACACTGAACTTGTCAAAGATAAAACGATGATTGGTCATGTGAGGCTGGGCTTACAAGGTTTTGAATTAAGGTTTAACTCAGCGTCTATGCGGCCCATGAAAGGACTCGGGTTTTAGGCTTGGCGGCCTATGAAAGCCTGTTTTTTCTGGTTTGTCTTTTGTTTGAACATTTCCTGAAGTTTTGTTTCTTGTCACATGTCAATACATGGTTAAAAAGCCAATTAGGGCCATGTTGCCTAATGGTTCATGTATATCTTTATCCGGAGCGTTATTAACCCCACCTGGCTTTGGACTTTAAGTCACCAGGATATAAGGAGCATATGCTGAGAGCTTTTTGCTCAAGTTTTGGGATATCATCCCTTGCTGTGTCCGGCGTTATAAGCCAGAAGTGTGAGTATATTGAACATGATATTCTGCCTCTGTCTATGGCTATTGCCTTTACCACATGACTTATGATAAGTCGGCAGTATGAACAAATATCACATGTATGATATTTATTTATTATATCAGGTTTTTATAAACCGGCCCTGATTATGGGCTAATTAGTCCTCTGTGGTTTTTTATATATAGGGTATTATGACCCACCCTACGGTAAACCGCCAGGCCACTTGTTCTTTGGTTATACAGCAAAAACCACAAGCCAGATTTACATAATTGATCATACCATTAAGCATAAGGGACGGAATTCCCAATGATGGATCAGCAGTGCTATGCAAACAAAACGTGCATGATGGCACGCCAGATCAGTACTTAACTAGCCTATTACATGGCTCTGCAAGCCCAAATGGATAAATTGTTTTTCAACAGTTCCTGATGGTGCAAATTAAGAACCGCCCAGTGGATGAGTCCTCCTGGCCTTGGCAGTTTGAAGCTTCTGGGTCATCCTGCACCGGTTCTTCTTCTTCCTCCACCGTTTGGAAGTCAGGAGATGACCAATCGATACCAGTCAAGGCTTGAAATTCAGCATCGTCATCGATAAGCTCGGACGGATCAATGTCTGGGGCAAAAGTATGCTTACGGATTGGAGGGATAAGATCTGCAACTTTATAAGCCGGCGTGGGCATCTTCTGATTTTCTGCGGCGTAAGCCACCGAATATTTGGACAAGTAAATTTCTTCAGCAAGTAGACTCACCAGAGGATGCACAACTTTTACACGGGCATCAAAGTCTTTCTTAACAAAAGCATACCCGTCCTCTTTAAGACTAGGACAGCCAGTGGCTAGCTCGGCTGGGTCTAGTTCTGATTTCCATGCTTTAGCCCAGCTTAAAGCCGTAAGGGCACCGACTCTCGCAGCTGATCACTTATTTTCTTCAGTCTGGGCTGGCAAGACGGAAAGACTGCTTAACACATTGCTATGAAAAGACGGAAATCTTTCTTGGGGAGATAGGAGTGGTTGTACATTGAGCTCTAGTATACAGTTGCTCTACTAAGGTGTAAACCGCCTTGAGCTTTATAAGTGTCTCCTTCCCGGGGTTGCTGCTTCTGGGGCCTATATGGGAGATTATGATTGAGTCAATAGGCGGTTTATAACAGAAGAAACACACTCCTTGAGAGATAAAATGATCTTACCAAAGATAGAAAAAGGTCATCTGATTGATGTGATGCTATAAGCCGACAAAATTGGTATTGACCTCTTCCAATGAGGCTTCAACTTTCTCTGCCCTTTTGATTAAGGCGGCCCTTTCTTCAGCCCAGGCGGCTTTCTAAGTGTTAAAATCAGCTTTGAGCTTCTCATTTTCCTCCAAGCTAAATTTGAACTTGGAGTCAGCCTTTCGGGTTTCAGTTTCTTGTTCTTCAAGATGGGATTTTAAGTCCGTCAACTAAGATTGAAACTAACTGGATGCCTCTTGAGAGAATTCAAAGCAAATATGAAGAGTTATGACACAACATATATTTATAAGTCCCAAGCCCTTTGCATGCAATAACACTTGGCACTTGGGGGCTAATGGGTGCAGAAAGTTTCTACAGAAGAGTTGTACATATTTATAAGTCCCAAGCCCTTTGCAAGCAATAGCACTTGGCACTTGGGGGCTAATGGATGTAAAGTTCAACTTATGAATCAGTGACTCCGGTTCATTTTTTATCATAGTTTACCCAGTTGGCAAGGATGATTAACAGAGATTTCTTTTCAACTGATAAGTCCCGGCTTAACTTAATAGTTTAAGCTGGACCTTGGGGGCTACATGATTTGATTCACAACACAAAATGATATCTAATAAGTCTACAGTATATTCTATCCTATCATATGCAGTAGACTTAGGGGCTAAAGGAATGTATCTCATACGAGAGCAGGAATTAATACCTCATGTTTCTGATGCATGTGCTTGACCATGTCAATTTCTAGATCATGGTTGCCGTGTATTTGATTCATATAGCCAGAGAAGATTTCACTAATGCTCAGATGTGAGTAATTGGCCATGTCAAATTTGACTTTGCTCCTCTCAACCAGCTCTTCCTTGGCAGAATGTTTAGCTAGAGCTACAGGGTTTCCCGGTTCTTGAAAACCAGTGCCAGTGATCACAACTTCTTCAGTATCCGGCTTGAGAGGTTTAGTTGGGCTGGGCGGTTTAGCAATCTCTGGCTCAGCAACCATAGGATCAGCAGAGGTGCCACAATTTTCTGGTGGCGGGTCATCAGCAGGATTATCTTGTTGTTGCACGGAGGTCTCTGTAACTGGTGCTTGTTTATCCAGTTCACGAGGTTTGGGATCTTCTGAGGGCTTGGTGGTTCTGGCCTTTTTGCTAGGCTTTGCCTTCCCGCTACACGAGGACTCAGAAAGTCTGTATGAGTCTAAAGATGTTAAAAGAGACATGGGTTTAAGGTGGTACCCAGGGGCAGTCTTGAAAGGCGGAAGCTAAGTCTCAGAAGAGTCGCTGGACGAAGAGTGAGTCGTCCCCTGACAATTCGAATGAGAAATATGAAGTGCTGGATGAATAATATCTGGGTTAAAATAAATAAGGGTTGGATTTCTGAATACCTCATTCCGGCGTTTGCATGGGGCTGGCGTGTTAGGCAAACCGGAGGAAAGTTCTCCACCTCCACTGTTCCGGGTTCTGCGCTGGTTCTCATGGTGTTGTTGCTTCAAAATAAAGTTGGGATTCATGTGAGTGAAAGGGTTAGAAAACCTTACTTTCTGGATCACGTGTTGGATTTTCTGTCTTGGCAAAGGCTCTGAGTCGGAGAAAATAATGGTTATCTCGTCATCAACCGCCTGACTGCTCCCAGCGTCGTCTTGATAGTAATCAGTGTCAATAAGATGGATGAAGAAGGAGCCAAGGGAATCAAGGTCTACCTCCGACTCTTCATATTCATCCACGTTAAGCGTATCAGGAGCAGTGGATGTCTTTTTTGCTTCTCTTCATTGCTTTGGTCTTGGCTCTGGCCTTCTTGGCGGCTTTTTCATCATATCTCTTATCCCAGAAAGCAGACCCAGCCTGAGAAAGTTTACAATAAAGTCAGAATTTCCAGGTTTTTTGAGCAGAAAGGTAACAAGTATGTAAACTGGATAAGCATACCTCCGGTGCCAGGTTAAGGATGCAGAAGGGATTCAGAACCACTCAGCTGCAGCTTTCCAATGACTCATTGAGAAGAGTCTTGGTCATATCATTGATAGCCTTATCAGTCAAGCGCTTTGAATTAAAACGAAGCGGATCTTTGGTATCACCAGTGTATGAACACATTAAATTGGGCTGGCGGCTAAAGGGTATGATTCTCAAAGCTACCCAACACCGAACCAGATCAATTCCAGTTAATCTGTTGCCCAGTAATGCTCTAACCTAGGAAAAGGTAGGCATGAGCCTGGCCTATTCAGTAGTGGTAAGCCGCCCAGGAAGAGGATGCTTTGGGTTGAGCCCTTGGTCATGAAAGTCAGGCAAAGGATGTTCATCAGCAGGAGAAGTGTCCTTGCAATAAAATCAGGTTTGATTCCAATCTTTGGGAAGAATTGGAAGCGAAGCATAAGGGAAAATGGCATCTCTGGTATGCTAAATTGAAATCCCACCGAGTTCTTGGCTGAGGCCGTCAGTAAACTCATTCTGGCGATTCAGATAGAAATACTCTCTCAAGAGGTCAACAGTGGGTTCTTCTTGAAGGTATACTTCACAGAAGACCTTAAAGTTGCAAATATTGGAAATGGAGTTGGGCCCGATATCTTGAGGGTGAAGTTGCATGACGTGCAGAACATCATGGAAGAATTTTGAACCGGTTGGTGTAAAGCCCCGGTTCATGTGATCAGTAAAAACGATTACTTCGTTGGCTTGCGACTGAGGTTTGGCTTCATCCGGTTTTTGAGCATGCCAATGAATGACATCCTTGGCCGGTAAAAAACCAATCTTTACATAATCTTCGAGCATAGCTTCGGTAACAATGGATGGGACCCAATCACATGGGGTAACTGTCTTGGTCATTATCGGTTGCAAGGCCTACAATAAAGTAATTTAGGAAGTCATTAAACCGACAGAGGTGTGGTGAGTTACAAATTGTCGTTTCGACTATAATATAAAGATAAGAATACAGAGATTCATTTCAGAACAAGTAAGCTTGGTTAAACTGGAGATGGTCGGGTTAATGATTTAAGTGGATGATGATGGCTTAAGAGGGGCCTAATGTAATATGGCGGGTCACGGTTTATGTCATAAGCCACCATGGAAGTTTCAAGGATTTAAATCTATCAACTGGAAATTTTTGCTAAGGGGCAGACAAACAGATTTCGCAAGCTAGTGTTATAAGTTCGGATCTGTGATAGTTCAGGAAAAGCAGTGAAAATAAAACCTAAGGAGGCGGCAGTGAGAAAACCGTGGGTACGTTGATGTAGTTCTTTACAAAGAGATGCTACTTTGATGATAAAAATGAGGACAAAACTACTTCCGCACAAGGTCTACGGCCTATCCAGATTGAAAACTATAAAGCCAACGAACAGCGCAAACCCTAAAAATAGATCTGAGATGAAAGGGGGAGGCGTGCTTACAGGTGATGAAGATCGGCGGTGGCGCACTGGAGTTCTCCGGTCTAGTCAGGTTGATGCAGCGGCCTGAGTTGGTGTAGCAGCAGAAGGTTGCAATGGCAAGGTATGAGCGCCCGTGCGGCTGAGAGGAAGAGGAAGACAAAGGAAGCAGGGAGGAGAATGAGAGAGACCCCGTCCCTATTTATAAGGGGGGAAAGTACCAGGCATGCATGGGAATCGAGGAGGCCAAAATCATCGCATGGATACAGGGACGCCTCGATTTTCGGGATGTTTTTTCAGATAAGGATTAGTTAAGATGCTCTGGGTCCAGGTGCAGTTAAAGGCGAAATGATGTCATGGCGGTTTACACTACTACAAAAAGGGCTATAGATGGAATGGCCACTAATGGCGCACCTGTCATGTGGTGCACCACTACTATATAGCAGTGGCGCACCATGTGTAGGTGCGCCATTAGTGTGGAAGACACTAATGGCGCACCATGCACATGGTGCGCCACTAGAAACATTTTTTTTGTTTTTCCAAACATTCTAATGGCGCACCGTGGCACAGTGCACCATTACTAGTGCAAACTAGTAATGGCGCACTGGCCACACCGTGCGCCATTAGAATATATACTTTTTTTTGCAAAACTTCTAATGGCACACCAGAAGCTAGTGCGCCATTAGTAACCAGGGTCGACCCCCCGCTCCACCGGCCACCGCCACCGACCGCACCCTCCACCGACCCCCCGTCCCACCACACCCCCCCCCCCGCTCCACCGGCCGCCGCCGCCGACCCCCGACCCGCACCCTCCCCCACTCCACCGCCGCCGACGACCACCCGCACCCTCCCCCACTCCACCGCCGCCGATGTCCCACCGCACCCTCCCCCGCTCCACCGGCCGCCGCTGCCGACCCCCGGCCCGCACCCTCCCCCACTCCACCGCCGCCGCCGACCCCCCGCACCCTCTACCCCGCACCCTCCCCGGCCCTCTCCACCGTCACAAATGAATGCAACTAAAATTGCAAAAAAAAAAAAATTGATTATATTTTCAAATAACAAATTTGATGATATTTTCAATTAATAAATTTGATGATATTTTTTCATATTCATAAATATTTTCAAATAACAAATTTGACGATATTTTTTAAAAAAATATTACTATTTTTATAAAAAAATATTACTGTTATGATTTAAACAAGTTTGAACATATTTAAACACAAATAAATATCAAATAGCATTTTAAATGCATAAATACAAAAAATGGGGAGCCTGGGAATCGAACCTAGGACCTCCTCGTGTGTGTGTTGCGTGCTGACCAGTCGGGCTATGGGCTTGTTCTGATTTAGATATGGATTAGGTTGTATATAACCTGACCAGTCGTACTTATGGAGCACTAGGTTTAGGTGCGCCATTAGAACCCTCCCCCCACACCACCTACTCACCGCACTGTAGCCTCCCTCCCTCCCTGCTCGCCAGATTCACCGTACGCCGCCGCCCCCTCCATCCGCCGCAGCTGCCCAGGCGCCCCCCCGCCTCCCTCTCCCCTTCCTCCGTCTGCCGCAGCCGCCGCAGCCGCCCACGGGGCACCGTCGCAGCCGCCCCCGCCGCCCACGTGCCGCCTTCCCCCGAGCCCCGCCTCCCGCCCGAGCCCCGCCTCCCCCGCGAGCGCCGCCTCCCTCGCCTCCCTCCCTAACCCTCGGAGCCGCCGGAGACTTGGAGCCTCGGCGCCGTCCCATGTCCACCAGGAGAGGAGGCCCCACGTCCACCAGGAGAGGAGGACCGCAACCTCCCCGCCTCCCCCAAGCTCGTCGTCTCCGCTCCGGCCACCACCTCATCGTGGTCAGGTAATCTTCTTCTCCTCTCTTCCTCCTCTCCTCCCTCCCGGCCATGCCCTCTTCTTATCTCTTTTGCTAGGTTTAGGTCAAATCCCTCCCGGCCATGTCCATCTTCTTGCTCTGTAGCAAGCGTCCATCTTCCTGTGTAGGCATGGCGATGATTTTGTTTAGAATGGGGCTTAATTTAGGAGTTCTTCACCTCCCCGAGACTAACAATATTCTAAGTTATATGTCTCCTCTTTTTGTAAAATGATCCACTGCAAGTTCTTACTCTGGAAAGATGTCACTAAAATCACTCTAAATTAGTTAAAAATCTCCGAATTCTTTGTTCCCTTTTTGGGTAGAACTGATCCGGATGGCAGCTTCCTTACTATGGAAAGGAACTAAAAAAAGAACCTGTAGACACAGGTGCCACATATGTACATTCTCCCTGTAGACAGAGCCAGCAGCTGCCTTTCCAGAAAGAAATTGTCTTTATCAGATGTGCTGCATGAAATATGGCACAAGAATCACAAAACTATGGGGAATGCCCATCTATTAGTGTACTAATGTATTGCTCCCAGCTAGCAACAACTTCCTCCATGCCCATGTGCCCAGTGACAACAAATCTTGCCCAAAAAAAGACTGTCCAGTGCCCAAACTCCAGACCGACACAAGCTTTATTAGTGATTAGAAGAAACTCCAGAGAGAGAGAGAGAGAGAGAGAGAGAGATCCTGGCAAGCAGGTAGGCTGGAGTTGTAGAGAGAGGACGGTGGTGATTAATGGCTGTCCACTCCAGAGTATTTTTCCTCCCGACCACTCCTTGCTGCTAGTTCCTCAAGGAGTTCTACTCGAAATTAGCTCAAGAAGTTGCATCTGGCTTTTACAAAGTTGTTTTGGCTTAGAGGATAAGTTGTTGTATATACTGTCATAAAATTTGCTTCATATGCTTGTATCTGGTTGCTAAAATCACTTTTGTTAGAGCTTTATTATTTCAGCAAAACTGATAGATTTAGTTCATTGATATGCTTCCTCTGATCTTCTTTGGCAAGAGGCCGAGAGGTGGTAACAGATAGATTTAGTTCATTGGTACAGATAAATTTGTTAATATTCTTCAGGAAGCTTGCTTGAGCTGTTTATATACTTGCTTGCTTGCTAGAAAAAATCGTTAGTCAAATGAATTGCTTGCTTGCTACTGTTTTTATTCAAAAAATATTGGAGTTTATATCATATATATTGCTGGCATGTATTTCATATATTCTGTAGCATTAAGGCTACATAGCATGCCATTTTTGTGCCTTGTATTAATTGCTTTCCCTACATGTTTGCAGGTTTAAGTGAAAAAAGAGGAAGAAAGGAGAATCAGGGTAGGGTTTCATGGCTATAAGATATATTGCTGGGTTTTTTCTCCGACCATCGTGTCGTGATGATATTGGGGGGTTTTGTCTCCGACCATCGTGTCGTGATGATATTGTGGGGTGTAGTGGGGTTGGGCGGGGTGGGATAATGATTTTGCAGGTACCCTGAGAGGCCCTTGAGTTTGCCGGAATGTCGATTAACTTCCGTTCTGGCAAATTCGGGTACTCCATATGTCATATTTTCAGCAAAGGTCATGCTGAAATAGGACATATGGGGTACTTGAGACTAATGCATGGGCCGGGGTATCTTAGTACTTAGTTAAGTAGGATCATTTTCCCCTTTTTGTTTTGCTAATGTGTACTAGGTGTTCCCATATTCTGTGTCATTGTTACCCTAATTTATAGTCCAGTACAATTGGCCTTTCAGTATAGCCTGTTATCATGCATGTTTTATGATCTGTTGTAAGGGTACTAATTGGTGTCTTCTGCTGCTTATCAGAGATGGGGGGAAGCAGCCACCGCTGCTCTGCGACACCGCAATACGAGTTGGATGCTTCCGATTTCTTCAGTATCATACTTGGGACTTCAGTATCATCCATGACGCAGGTATATAAAACGAGAGATCTCCCCTTCACCCATCTCATTATGATATCTGTTGTTTGCTACATCACTCATTGTCCCAAACTGCAGAGGATGCGTGACAGTTTTATGAACATGCTGGGTGAAGATCCGCCAAATAATGTGAAGCTGCGACAGGCCGGCAGCGGGTTTTGCAGGCAGTGGGATGTGGAGTTGTTGATCAAGGAGGGCCACATGTACTTGTCTCGTGGGTGGGAGAAGTTCTACCGTGCCTACGACCTACGGCTGGGGTACTTCCTTCTCTTCAGGTACAACGACGATGCCACCATGCTCATCGTGAAGGTGTTGAACGCGACTATGTGTCGCATGCGCTACACTGACGATGATGATGCCGATACGTTCTGCCTCTTCTTATTCCTCTACATTTGGCTTTGTCTCACATCGATTGTTAACGGTCATTGTTCCATTTGGACAGGCAATGGGAGCAGCAGCAGCAGCGACACTGGCTACAGCTAAAGCAGCAGCGACTATGGCTGTAGCAAAAGCAGCAGCGATTCTGGCAGCAACATAGACAACAAGAAGGATGATCTAGACTGGAGTGCGGGAGAAGAGGAACAGAGTGGGGATGAGGAGCTGCAGGATGACGATGGGCATCAGGCTGAGGATGAACTAGCGCTGGTGGTGGCTGACAAAGGGCAAGAGATGGTGGTGGCTGACCCTGGGCAAGAGATGGTGGTGGCTGACCATGGGCAAGAGATGGAGGTGGCTGAGGATGACCTAGCGATGGTCGTGCCCGTCCTGCCTGAAGGTGGCCTGGCGATGGTGGTGGTGCCTGACAATGATCATGCACCGGTGGTGGCGCCGGCGATCCCACAGCTGGGCGACATGACCACGCCAATTATGGTAGAAGACTACATCCCACTGCCTCCACCGCCTCGCCGCTCTTGGCACATCAGACTGAGGAAGGAGAAGGAGAAGAACAATGAGAACTGAACTATGTCAGGTATGTCAGATCTCCAAAATGATATATATATATACTTAGTTACTTATGTTATCTCTAATATGCTTAGTTTCCTATAGTTATCTTCATTTTACCTAAGTTGGCTCTAATATGCTAACTTAGAGCTTATATGCTTAGTTTCCTATAGGTTAGCTCCAAAATAACTTATGTTCGCACAAAATGATCAAGTTTACATAATAAGCTTATAGTCTTTTTCTCATTCTTCTTCTTTTCCAAAATGACATAGGTTAGCTTCATTTTACCTAAGTTGGCTCTAATATGCTAACTTAGAGCTTATATGCTTAGTTTCCTATAGGTTAGCTCCAAAATAACTTATGTTAGCACAAAATGATCAAGTTTACATAATAAGCTTATAGTCTTTTTCTTATTCTTCTTCTTTTCCAAAATGACATAGGTTAGCTTCATTTTACCTAAGTTGGCTCTAATATGCTAACTTAGAGCTTATATGCTTAGTTTCCTATAGGTTAGCTCCAAAATAACTTATGTTAGCACAAAATGATCAAGTTTACATAATAAGCTTATAGTCTTCTTCTTATTCTTCTTCTTTTCCAAAATGACATAGGTTATTGCTTCATTTTACCTAAGTTGGCTCCAAAATTATTCTTATTCTTCTTCTAGTGTTCTTCTTCTTCTAGTATTCTTCTAGTCTTCTTCTTCTTCTTCTTCTTCTTCTTCTAACTTCCTGTTTATCATTTTACTGATTTGATTTAATTCACGGAAGCTTGCATGGATGGAGTGCTTCTTTTCCATTTGTGTTTTAATTTTGTATCAATGTGAAACTTTTGTGAATTGATGGATAACGGTGTTGGATGAACAATGTGAAACTTTTGTAATATGTAACAATGGAACTATGTGTTGGCTATGTATGTATATATGATGGAACTTGTGTGTTGGCTTTGATTGTTATATGGATGCTTGTTGTATATATATGTGTTGGATATCTCATATGTGAAATAGTGACCTGAGATTAAGAAAAAACAAAAAAAATTAAAAAAATTGTTACTAATGGCGCACTATCATGTGGTGCGCCATTAGTATAGCAGACACTAGTGGTGCACTGTGGGCAAAACTAATGGCGCACTGCATGGTGCGCCATTAGTATACCAGATACTAATGGCGCACCAGTGGTGCGCCATTAGTAAAAAATACTAGTGGCGTGATACTAATGGCGCACCAGTAGTGCGCCATTAGTAGGCAAAACCGGTGCGCCATTAGTAGGCCTTTTCCTAGTAGTGTTAAGAGGATTCCAAGAGCTGACATCATGGCGGGTTACAACAGGTGTTGTAGGCTTTACAAATCAGGTGTTGAAGATGATATGAACAAGTTCAAATCAACTCGGGGCCTAATGTTGGGGATATAACTACTGGGTATGAACTGCCCAGGAGGGGCCGGGTCATACTACTAGCGATAACCCTTGAAGGGGGGCGGGTCATGAGAAACCCGCTGACGGCCCAAGACCCAGAGTCGACTTAGGGCCCAGGAGGATGAACCGCCATGAGAATAGCTTGTATTGTAAAGGCGGGATAAGTTAGTCACCGAGCCGGACACGTTGTTTATGAGCCGACTGGGAGTCTGTAAACCGCCGGACGTCAACCTGTGTATATAAAGGAATGACCCGGAGGTGAGTTAAGGCAGGAAGGAAACAGATCGAGAACTAGGTCAAGCGTATTTGATCTGTGGTAATCGAAGCCCAAGCAATAACCACCCTACACTGGATTAGGCTATTACCTCCACCGCGAGGGGCCGAACCAGTATAAACTCTTTGTGTCCCTTGTCCCGTTTAACCCCTTCAAGCTAACTACGTTGCGATGGCTCGACACCTACGTCCTTACGCTAGGACATCTGACGTAATAATTCCATGATAGGCGCCGCTCACCTACTGTGCTTCACAGAAAGAGTGATGCAGCACCAATTTCCGGAGGGCTTCAAGCCCATAAATATCGAGCCCTACAATGGGATGACGGATCCGGCCGTATGGATCGAAGACTTCCTACTACACATTGACATGGCACGAGGCGACGACCTTCGCGCCATCAAATACCTACCACTGAAGCTCAAGGGTCCGGCCCGACACTGGCTAAACAACCTCCCCGAAGACTCCATAGGATGTTGAGAGGAGCTAAAGGATGCCTTTCGAGCCAACTTTTAGGGTACAAATGTCCATCCCCAAGACGCCGATAACCTGAGCCACATAATCCAATAGCCCGGCGAATCAGCCCGGCAATTCTGGAACCAGTTTTTGACCAAGAAGAATCAAATCATCGACTGTCTGAATGCTGAAGCTATAGCCGCCTTCAGGCATAATATTCAAGATAAATGCCTAGCACGGCAGCTCGGCCAGGACAAGCTAAAGACAATGGCGGCTCTTACCTCCCTCATGACCCATTTCTGTGCCGAAGAGGATAGCTGGTTGGCTTCTAGAAGCAACAAACCGGAGGCCCCCGACACCTCTGAGGTTCGGGACAAGAATGGAAAGCCACAGTGCAACCAGAACAAGAATCACCACAACAACAGCGAAACCAACGAGATAGCAGTAAATGCCGGATTTCGTAATCCGAATCTGGGTCACGGAAAAAGCCTTCTAAAGGCAATCGGGATGGACCAACTAAATTGGACGCAATCTTGGACAGGCCCTGCCAGGTTCATGGCACCGCTGAAAACCCCGCCAACCACACCAACCATAATTGTTGGGTGATAAAGCAAGCCGGCAAGCTTACAACCGAAGACTCGGGAAAAAGCCCACACAGCTAGGACGATGATGAGCCCGCAGGCCGAACAGTGGAGGCAAAAAACCCTTCCCTTCTGGGGTCAAGACGGTGAATATGATCTACGCCACCCTGATACGTATCCAACGTATCTATAATTTTTTATTATTCCATGCTGTTTTATTATCAATCTTGGATTTTTTATAATCATTTTATAGTCATTTTAGGTCATTTTTTGGTAATAACCTATTCACATAGTGCCAAGGGTCAGTTGTTGTTTTTTGCATGTTTTTTACATCGCAGGAAATCAATATCAGATGGAGTGCAAATGTTACGAAACCTTACTATGATTTTTTATGGACCAAAAGGAAGAAGTTGGGCCCTGGTTGTACCTTGGGGGAGTCTCAAGGAGGGAAAAACCCACCAGGGTGCGCCATGAGGCCCAGACGCGCGCTGGTGCCCACCTCGGGTGCCCCCCGGACCGCCTCTTTGCTCTATAAATACTCCAATATTCCAGAAACCCTAGGGGAGTCAATGAAATATTCATCCATCCTCCGCAGAGTCCAGAACCAACAGATCCAATCTAGACACCATCACGAAGGGGTTCACCACTTCCATTGGTGCCTCTCCGATGATGCGTGAGTAGTTCTTTGTAGACCTTCGGGTCCGTAGTTAGTAGCTAGATGGATTTCTCTCTCTCTCTCTCTAGCTGAATTCTCAATACAATGGTCTCCTGGAGATCCATTGATGTAACTCTTTTTGAGGTGTGTTTGTTGGGATCCGATGAACTTCGAGTTTATGATCAGTTATATCTTTTTATATCCATGAAAGTTATTTGAGTTTCTTTACTCTCTTATATGTACGATCTCATATAGCCTCGTATTTCTTCTCCGATATTTGGGTTTTGTTTGGCCAACTTGATCTATTTATCTTGCAATGGGAAGAGATGCCCATTAGTGGGTTCGATCTTACGGTGCTTCATCCCAGTGACAAGAAGGGAACCGACATGTATGTATCATTTCTACTAAGAATACAAGATGGGGTCTATATCTACGCAATAGATAATCGGATCTTGTCTACATCATGTCATCATTCTTATTGCATTACTCCATTTTTCCATGAACTTAATACACTAGATGCATGCTGGATAGCGTTGATGTGTGAAGTAATAGTAGTAGATGCAGGCAGGAGTCGGTCTACTAATCCTGGAAGTGATTCCTTTGTAATGATCATTGCCTGGATATCGTCATGATTATTTGAAGTTCTATCAATTGCCCAACAGTAATTGGTTTGCCCACCGTTTGCTATCTTTTTCAAGAGAAGCCACTAGTGAAACCTACGGCCCTCAGGTCTTCTTTCTCATATATTTGCCTTGCGATCTACTTTTTCCTTGCTTTTATTTTCAGATCTATTAAACCAAAAATACAAAAATACCTTGCTGCAATTTATTCTTATTATTTTATTTGGCGTTCGATCTATCAATCTACTACAAGTTTACCTCATGTCCTTTGCCTATCTTGAGGCGCCGTACCTGAAAGGGATTGACAACCCCTTTAACACGTCGGGTTGCGAGATGTTGTTCTTTGTGTGCAGGGGAAATTTAGGTTGTGTTGCCTGGTTCTTCTACTAGTTCGATAACCTTGGTTTCAGATCTGAGGGAAATACCTACCGCCATTGTGCTGCATCATCCCTTCCTCTTTGGGGAAATACCGACGTACCTTCAAGCAACATCCAAAGGAATTTCTGGCGCTATTGCCGGGGTGGATCTTCAACATCAACCAGGTTCCTAATCCCAAATCTCGTCTCCTCGCAATTTACATTATTTTCCATTTGCCTCTCGTTTTCCTCTCCCCCACTTCACAAAAAAAATTATTCACCCTCTTTTTCGTTTGCCTTTTTCTCGTCAGATCTCATGTTTGCTTGTGGTGCCATGTTCCTTCTATTTGCTTGCTAAATATCTCTTGATATGGATCCTCATCCACTTGCTAATCTTTTTAAGAGATCCAATTATCATGAACAAATTGTTAGTGATTTGAGCACACTAGATTATGTTTATGAAATTTTGCTTGAGATTCGTGAATCTGAAAATTGTGATGAAGAAATTTATGAAGTGATTCATGATACCTCTTTGAATGAAAAGCATGATTGAAATGATTTTACTATAAATTCTACTAAAGTCAATTGTGCTAATAATATGCAAAACCCCAAGCTTGGGGATGCTAATTTTGCTATGCCCACTACTTATTGCAATGATCATGATTGGGGTGATTCTTCTTATGATCTTGAAAATTTCTTTAAGCCCCGTGATGAATACGAGATTGATAATACTGTGTGCAATAATATTGAAAGTTGGTTTTGAAGAGTGTCCACTTTATATACCACTACTTTGGAGAATGTTCAATCTTTTGAAATTTTTGATAAAAGTGGGTTTGGAGAGGTCATGACTTTAGTTAATGTTAATCGCACTATTTTGGAAGAGTGTCAACTTCGCATGCATGTGGATTGTATTGAGAATATGTTATGTGATAGCTATATTGGTGAATTTTCTTGTGATCCCACATATAATTATTATGAGAGAGGGAAATATGGTTGTGGAAATCTTCATGTCACTAAGTTACTTCTCTTCATGTTGAGATTTCTATTGTTTCTATCTTCTTCCTTGTATATGGTAGATCTTGCTTGTCTTGCTAATTTTTTTTTCTATAAAATTAATGTGCATAGGAAGTATGTTAGACTTAAGTGTGTTTGTCACATGTTTTATGATGCTCTCTTTGTGCTTCAATTATTATCTTCCGTGTGACCATCATTGAAATCTTATGCCTAGCTAGGGCGTAAAATGATAGTGTTTGTTGGGAGGCAACCCAATGAATAAAATTTATTTTTTCCTTTTTCCTTTCTGTTCTTGAGTGTTAGCACAATTATTCTACTATTATGATTGTGTTTTTTGTGTTTTAGTTAGTGTTTGTGCCAAGCAATGCTTTTGGGAAGACTTGGGTGAAAGTTAATTTGATCTTGCTGAAAAACAGTAACTTTTGTGCTCACGAGATTCGTTGTAATGTTTTACAGAAGAGTCACTTTAAGTTGATTATTTTGGCAAAGAATTAATAGACAAATTCCTCACGTCCACCAGTTTATTTTATAATTTTTGGAGTTACAGAAGTACTCGGAACTTCCATATTACTATAGACTATTCTATTTTGACAGATTCTGTTTTCTTTGTGTTGTGTGCTTATTTTGATGGCTCTATGGTTTTCTTTGATGAGTTTTTGCCATAGAAAAGTAGGAATAATGTAGATATAATACAAAAACAAAATAAGAATTTGTTTGACACATCACTTATAGTAGTGGTTTGCTTTCTTTTACTAACGGATCTCACAAGGGTTTTGTTGAGTTTTGTGTGATTGAAGTTTTCAAGTTTTGGGTTATCTTACGATGGATGAAAGAAGGATAGAAGAGCCTAATCTTGGGGATGCCCCGGAATCCCAAGCTATTATCCAAGAATGAGCTACCAGCTAAGCTTGGGGATGCCTCCGAGTGGCATCCCCTCTTTCTTCTAACGACCATCGGTATTTTACTCGAGGCTATATTTTTATTCCTACATGTTATGTGTTTTTCTTGGAGCTTGTTGTATGATATGTGTATTCACCTATTTGAGAGATCCAAAATTATGTCATGACTTGTTAGAATTGCTCTCTATGCTTCACTTAAATTTTTATGAGCAATGGACTTGCTCTAGTACTTCACTTATATCATTTTGAGCATGGTGTGCTTAGTATTTTTGAAGAAATGCTCTCTAGCTTCACTTAGATTTATTTGAACATTAGTTAAATTTTGAAGAAATTCTCTCTTGCTTCACTTAAAGTATTTTGAGAGAAAGAAAATATGCTATGCTCATGATATTCACTTATATTTGTTTGAGCTTATGAAAAGAAACACATGAAAATTAGTCCCAAAGTAATAGATATCCAAGAAGGATAAAGAAAGAAAAAAGTATGTCATGAAGATCATTGGACAAAATAAACTTGATTCTTAGTAACAGTTTTGAGGTATGATGATGTGATATGTGAGTTATGTTGATGAGTAGTTGTGCTCTAGTAAGAATATTGGTGTTAAGGTTTGTGATTCCCTATGCATGCACGAAAGTCAATAATCATGCAATGAAAATTATACCCTACTTGTGGTGCATTATTTGGTGTTAATTATGCTTAATGTTTGCTTATGAGATTATTCGTTTCTTGGTTGGTCGCTTCTAAATCTTTTTTCTAGCCTTCATTTTGCACCAAGTATGACCTCTACTTGTGCATCCAAAATCCTTTAAACCAGTTTTGCCACATGAGTCCACTATATCTACCTATATGCGGTATTATTTTGCCGTTCTAAGTAAATTTGCATGTGCCATCTCTAATTTTCAAAATAAACTTCTCTTTTGTGTGTTTGTTTCGCTCGCGGAACGGTAACGGGTTGCTAATATTTTCCATGTTGGATGTGTTATTCTCACGATGAGTGTTTATTCACTTGTCATTGCACGAGAGTAAGGCAAAGGTTTTAGGGATGCCTAGTCCCGAAATGCAAAAGTGAATTTACTTTATGTTGTCAAATAATAAATTTCTTGGAAAGTGAAAGTATGGTGGAAAAAGGAATAAAGCTTATTTTCTGTTTGGGAACTGCCTATGATATATCTAGCATGGAAAGTGTTGGGAACTCTGAGTCGTTTTCGTTGGTGGAATGGATACACCTCCCAAGATGTTTTTATCTCTAATTTTTCGCTTTGAGCTCTGGCACCTCTACAAATCCCTACTTCCCTCTGTGAAGGGCCTTTCTTTTACTTTATGCAATTTTTATTTTTGAAATCGAGTGTCCATCCTCTCTTATAAAAGCACCAACTAGGAGGCAATATGATCGTACTTAAGTATTGGGTGTAGCTAATATTCGAGTGTGCTTCATGAATGGATCAATGTTTGAGCATGATGGGCTAGGGATATCTTGTTTTAGCATTGATATTTTGAACGACATGGTTGCTTATTGATATGCTTGAGTATCTAAATTATTATGTCAAAACTAAACTATTGCTTTGAATTATATAAAAGTCCAAATGTCCATGCTATAAAGAAAAGAATATGATATGACATGATAAACGACACTCCACATCAAAAATTCTGTTTTTATCAGTTACCTACTCGAGGATGAGCAGGAGTTAAGCTTCGGGATGCTGATACGTCTCCAACGTATCTATAATTTTTTATTATTCCACGCTGTTTTATTATCAATCTTGGATGTTTTATAATAATGTTATAGTCATTTTATATCATTTTTTGGTACTAACCTATTCACACAGTGCCAAATGTGAGTTGATGTTTTCTGCATGTTTCTTACATCGCAGGAAATCAACATCAGATGGAGTGCAAATGCTATGAAACCTTACGATGATTTTTTATGGACCAAAAGGAAGAAGTTGGGACCTAGTTGCACCTCGGGGGAGTCCCGAGGAGGGGACAACCCACCAGGGCACACCAGGAGGCCCAGGCGCGCCCTGTTGGGTTGTGCCCACCTTGTGTGCCCCCCGGACTGCCTCTTTGCTCTATAAATACCCTAAAATTCTAGAAACCCTAGGGGAGTCGATGAAATATTCATCCAGCCGCCGCAGAGTCCAGAACCACCAGATCCAATCTAGAACCCATCATGGAGGGGTTCACCACATCCATTGGTGCCTCTCCGATGATGCATGAGTAGTTCTTTGTAGACCTTCGGGTCCATATTTAGTAGCTAGATGGCTTTCTCTCTCTCGCTGAATTCTCAATACAATGGTCTTGGAGATCCATATGATGTAACTCCTTTGCGGTGTGTTTGTTGGGATCCAATGAACTTCGAGTTTATTATCAATTATATCTTTTTATATCCATGAAAATTATTTGAGTTTCTTTGATCTCTTATATGCATGATCTCTTATAGCCTCGTATTTCTTCTCCGATATTTGGGTTTTGTTTGGCAAACTTGATCTATTTATCTTGCAATCGAAAGAGGTGCTCGGTAGTGGGTTTGATCTTACGGTGCTTCATCCCAGTGACAAGAAGGGAACCGACATGTATGTATCATTTCTACTAAGAATACAAGATGGGGTCTATATCTACGCAATATATAATCGGATCTTGTCTACATCATGTCATCATTCTTATTGCATTACTCCATTTTTCCATGAACTTAATACACTAGATGCATGCTGGATAGCGTTGATGTGTGAAGTAATAGTAGTAGATGCAGGCAGGAGTCGGTCTACTAATCCTAGAAGTGATGCCTATGTAATGATCATTGCCTGGATATCGTCATGATTATTTGAAGTTCTATCAATTGCCCAACAGTAATTGGTTTGCCCACCGTTTGCTATCTTTTTCAAGAGAAGCCACTAGTGAAACCTACAGCCCCCGGATCTTCTTTCTCATATATTTGCCTTGTGATCTACTTTTTCCTTGCTATTATTTTCAGATCTATTAAACCAAAAATACAAAAATACCATGCTGCAATTTATTCTTATTATTTTATTTGGAGTTTGATCTATCAATCTACTACAAGTTTACCTCACATCCTTTGCCTATCTTGAGGCGCCATACCCCGAAAGGGATTGACAACCCCTTTAACACGTCGGGTCTCGAGGTGTTGTTCTTTGTGTGCAGGGGCTATTTATGTTGTGTTGCTTGGTTTCCTACTGGTTCGATAACCTTGGGTTCATATCTGATGGAAATACCTACCACCGCTGTGCTGCATCATCCCTTCCTCTTTGGGGAAATACTGATGTAGCTTCAAGCGACATCACACCCATATACCAAGGAAGGAGAGGAAGTGCGCGCTACGGGATGTGTACGTCGTCGAGCCCGTAGCGTCGAAGTTCAACCCGTGGTCGGCTTGCCCGATGACGTTGGACCGCAGGGATCATCCGACCAGTATTCGTCATGGAGGATCGACGGCCATGGTACTTGACCCCATTAGCGATGGGTACCACCTCATGAGAGTCCTAATGGACGGAGGCAGTAGCCTCAATCGGATTTATGCAGACACAGTGACGAAAATGGGGATCAATCCGTCAAGGATCAAACCCAGCAACACCACCTTCAAGGGGGTTATTTCGGTCGTAGAGGCCCGCAACTCAGGCACGGTAATGCTGGAGGTGGTATTCGGCTCACAGGACAACTTCCGATCCGAAGACTTGATCTTCGATTTCGCCCATTCCGCGGTGGCTATCTTGCCCTCCTCAGCCAAATGGCATTTGCCAAATCTAACATTGTCCCACACTATGCATACCTCAAGCTAAAGATGTTTGGTCCTGCGGGTATCATAATGACAAATGGTAACACAGAGCATTCACTCCGGACTAAGGAACACACTGCGGACCTAGCAACCAAAGACTAGTCCATCGCAAGTAGGCCAAGGTATCAGCCCACCGTAAAGGCAAAAGATACACTTAAACGGGCCCGAGCCCGATCCCTATCATGGGAACCCGCCTGATTTTGCTGCAAATAGGGATACACTCCCCATGGTACGCTCTCCTGCCCCACGCATTCATGCCTCGTCAACACAACTTCGCGATCAAGATACCATGGGTGGTTGTGGGGGCTTATAACACCATGTGTTCGGTTTAACTAAACTATGGCATCACCAAGTCCTTGGACGACAACGGGAGGACTCCGGACTCGGTCAGCATCAAGATATAGCGGTAGAATCACATCTTCAGGTCCCTATTGAAGGCACCCCTCACCAGCACATGCCATTCTGAATGGATGTCCAATTCATTCCCCTCCACACGCAGAAGGAAAGGTGCAGACGTGCAACAGGGCACAGTTGAGGCCTCAACCCACACATCAAGGCCATGTGTAAATTTTTTCTTTTCTCCATTATTATAAACACCTCAGTGGTTTGAATTGTATGGATAGACATCCAGAGCTTATGGAAAATAGAAAATATCTTTTATAGTGTTCGGGCACCCGCATTATTAGGCCCTCTTTCTTTCCTTTTCTTTTTTACCACTCTTCGAACAGTGGGGTATGCACATTTCGTGCAATAAATTGGTTACTTGACCAGAGGCCCGATTTTCTATCAGCTCTACATATCAAGTCTGGCACCGCGACACGTCGCATGTTCGGTGTCTCGGATATTGCATTATATGCATTATTTCTGAACTATGTCTTGGGTCAATGGTTGGGTTGCCCGGCTCCTACGCTTGCCCTCTTACATTCCTCTTATTCGTCTAAGAGGGTAAAGGGAGAAGCCCTGCGATTGTGCTTCTGGCTAGTGCAGTCAAGCACCTCAGGGGGGAAAGCCGAAAACTTACTATCATAGTAAGTGAGAATTGGTCAGCGATCCGACAAGTGTTAAACTAAGAAATCGTTGGTGATTTATCCGTGTCATACGCAGGGTCTGTCCTAGCATGAACCATGTGATTGCAAAGGCATGCCTTGGCTCCCAGGTGCATCACAAAAACTTGGTGGCTAGTCACTAGCCCCCGCCGTCAAGCTACTATGGCTAAGTGAAAGCGATAAAACTATATAGTCTGATCGCCTAGTAGACGTCAGCTAAGGGTAACAGTGCGGAGACGAAACACCCCTCACAACATTCACTTGGGGGCTGAAGCCGACGACTGGTAACTTTAAGATTAATAAACGTCCGCACAAGAACCAAAATTAATACACCATAACATCCAAGATAAGCGCATTATAAAGAAAAAGGTTCGATCTACAACGTAACACATTCTCACTCAATGATTACATCCATGGAACATTGGCCCTCTATTGCCCGTGCACCATCCATGACTTGTGCAAAATACAGTTTGGGTTGACGGTGCTCCTTGCCAACTGGCGGAGGACCAGTGGCCATGTCCATCGACTTGATCTTCAGCCAATGCACCTTGGTCTTAGCGAACGCCATTCTCTCCCCTTCAAGGCATGCAGAATGCTTCCAGGTGTCGATCCTCGATGATGCGTCATGCAACCTCTGCACCAAGCCAAAATAGTTGTCCAGAATAGGCTCAGTAGGCCACAACCGGACACAAAGATCCTTCAAGGCTGGCTTAGCCATCCGGTGCAGCTTCATCAGTTGCTTCATCTTGTTGCTGAGAAGCGGAGGGCGTTCGGACGCCTGGAATTGTGACCAGAAAAGCTGTCATTCGGAGTAAGTACTTCTTACCATCTGCGACTTGCCCCACTTGGCAGAGATCCTCCTAGACATGCCGCACCTCCGTCCTGGCCTCCTGGAGCTCTTTGTCTGCCTTGGACATCTTGGAGGACTACTCTTCTTGATTTTTCTCAAGGGCCTCACACTTCATGACGGCATCCTTGAGCTCTAGCTGCACTTCGGCCACTCGAGCCTCGTGCTTCTCACCGGCAGTTTTTGCTGTCTCTAGTTCGGAAGCCGCCTTTTCGGCAGCCACCTTCTTCTCGGCCGCCTCGGCCTCGACTTTCTTAAGCACCGCCATGAGGCTCTCAACCTCCATGGCAGCAGCTGTAGTCACCAAATAATACAGGCTTAGTATACAATCCAGAGCGTCAGTATTCGGCTGTATAGCTACGCATTTCAACACACGCTTACCTTGTGCCTCATCAAGCCGCTTGTTGACGAGGTCAAGCTCTTCATAGGAGGGTTTTAGCTTTCGATCCATCTCCTCCAGGGCAGCGGCATTAGCAGCCGCGTCCAAGGATGATGCATGCGATGTCAAATCAATCACCAAAACTTATAAGATGGCCTACGGTATTTGACCCCCTGTAAAGTTTTTGCAATCCTTACAATGTCTCGGGGGCTGGCATATATATGTCCGGACTACTCAAGCTCCGGCTAACAAGGGAAAAACCATCCCTATGGGAAAAAGAGAATTACTCGACTCACCTCAAAGCCTGTTAGAAGGCCTTGGACGGTGTCGCTAAGTCCAAATTGGACCAACCGAACACCCTGTAGAACTGCACCCATAAGGGTGCGGTGCCTATCAACAACGACGAAGTTGTTCACCAGCTCCTCTAGTGTGCCTGGCCTGCCCGTCACTGCCTAGAAATTAGTGTCTGGCGCGGGCGGCGGGACCTCAACCCCCTCCCCATGGGAGGGCGGGATCGGCACCTGTGAAGGCCTCGGAGGCTCAGGTGGGCCAGTAGGGAGGGTCCGGACGGGCCGGATCCTCCCCCAGCGTTAGCCAGGAGGGACACATCCTCCTGGTCTTTGGTGACCGAGGCGTTAGCCTCGGCCATGGTGGCATCGCCCTCCTCCCCCATGTCCGTGGCCCTTCGAGATAGGACTTCCCCGACCTCTTCGCGGATCTAGGAAGGTGCAGAGCGCGACACGGACCCGATGTCCGCTAATTCGGCGGGTGGAGATGTCCCCTTGAGATGTGCTCGGCGCGGTGACCACGCGGTGGGCTGTGATATCACACGAATCAGTTTTCATCGGTAAGGGATTAGCAAAAATAAAACAGGGAGCGTCGAAGTTCCTCCCTGGAGGCAGGGGGCTTGAACCTTCAGTCCTTTTCCGGGACCTCTTCGGATACTATGGACTCGTCATGAGAGTCCGAGCTATTAGACAGGAGCACCTTGGTCCTGCACTGCCTCTTCGGGGCTCAAGGGGGTTGTTCCTCCCCGACGTCTTCGGACGTCATTCACTTCTTGGAGTGAGAGGAGGCACTTTCCTCCTCGTCTTCTTCCCCGTCCCTGTCTTGGGCATACGGGGCTACTGTGTCTCTGGCCTTGGTGGCCGTAGGTTCCCTTAAGTGGAGACCTCCCTTGGCCTCTAGCGGCCCCTTTTTCTTCTTCTCCTTCTTTTTTGGAGCCCTGTACGGTGCCTCCACCAGTAGTTCCTCAGCTGAGCCGATTGCCGCTCTTCGGGCACTGGAGCCGAATAGCTGATCTTCTTGGCCTTCTTGATCCAGCCCTATTAAAGCAACAAAGCGGGGCTTAGACCAAACTTTGGACAGTAATACATGACGTGCAAAGAGTTAATTACCTTCCTCGGAGGGTTTGCGGCATCAAGACCGGTGTCTTCCTTCTTGGCCGGACACTCCTTCTAAGGCTTGAATAGCAGACTCCACACCTTGTCATGGGTGGTGCCAAAGAAGTGTTGCACGGTGACCGGGTCTTTGGGTTTATATGCCCACATCGAACTCGCCCTCTGTTGGCAAGGTAGGAGGCAGCTGAGGGAGTCCTGGATTAGGGGTATCCGGACAGCCGGACTGTATACATCGTCCGGACTATTGAAGCATGAAAATACAAGACTCAAGACTTCGGCCCGTGTCCGGATGGGACTCTCCTTTGCGTGGAAGACAAGCTTGGCGATCCGGATATTATGTTTCCTTCCTTGTAAACGACTCCATGTAAACCCTGGCCCTCTCCGGTGTCTATATAAACCGGAGAGGATGGTCCTTAGAAGGCCGATCACAATTACAATCATACCATCATAGGCTAGCTCCTAGGGTTTAGCCTCTACGATCTCGTGGTAGATCTACTCTTGTACTACTCATATCTTCAATATTAATCAAGCAGGAAGTAGGGTTTTACCTCCATCGAGAGGGCCCGAACCTGGGTAAACATTGTGTCCCTTGCTTCCTGTTACCATCAGCTTAAGACGCACAGATCGGGACCCCCTACCCGAGATCCGCCGGTTTTGACACCGACATTGGTGCTTTCATTGAGCGTTCCTCTGTGTCATTGCTTCAAGGCTTGATGGCGTCTTCAATCGCCAACAACACTGTCCAGGGGGAGACTTTTCTCCCCGGATAGATCTTTGTGTTCGGCGGCCTCGCACTGCGGGCCAATTCGCTTGGTCATGTGGAGCAGATCGATAGCTAGGCCCCTGGCCACCAGGTCAGGTTCGGAAACATGAACTACACAGCCGACATTCGCGGAGACTTGATCTTCGACAGATTCGGGCCTGTGCCAGGAGCGCTGGACAGTCACGATGAGCACGACCTAGTCCTGCTGTCGGACAATGCTCAGGACATCATCCTTGCAGCAGCCCCGGATCTAAATTCAGAACAGGTTGCGTTGCCCAAGGACGGAGGGGTGGACTCCGCCCCGAAAGCCGCACATTCATTGGCGGTGGAGCCGAACACAGGTCGCATCTCTGTAGAGCCCTGTATCTCCGGGCCCCCGAACACGTATTCGGTTGTTGTTCCCAGTCCGCACACTCTCGAGGCAGCCGAGCCAGGTTGGGCTCCGGTAATGGAGTTCACCGCTGCGGACATCTTTCAGCCCTCGCCCTTTTGGCGACATGTTGAACTCATTAAAGTCTCTCTCTGTCAGGAGGCTCTGGGCCGAACTATGTCCAGCTCAAGTGGGAAGCAGACGACGAAGGAATTCGCTACCCACCCACCACCCACTTTATTGCCACGATCGATGAGTCAACTGACGTGCCTGATTTCGACTCGGGAGACATCGACGGTATGGACGACGATGCAGGAGAAGCTCCAGAATCTCTGGTGCACGGAACTACTACCTTGTCACACGATATATACATGGTGGATACGCTGAAGCAGGACGGCGATAGCCTGGAAGATAAAACACCCGGCCAAAAGCCAAAACGGTGGCGCAGACGCCGCTCGAAGTCCAGCAACAGCAAAAATAGCGACAAGAGCGCAAGAAGGGTCCATATACTAGTAAACTCTGAAGGCAATAACGACCACATGGACCCAGCGATGGAGCAGGGCGAGCCAGGTCACGCGAAACCAAGTTCAGAGCAAATATCTGATCACAATGATCAGGAGGGACGAGCTCATGAAACCGCCCCAGAACAGGAAGACAATCCGGACGAAGATACATTCATCATCCCGGACGAACAAGTGGAACGAGACAACCGCCACCAAAAGCTTATGGCCACAGCAAGAAGTCTAAAAAAGCAGAAGCAACGGCTCAAGGCCACACAGGAAAAGCTCAGTCGCAGATGGAATAAAGAGCTAGACACTGAAGAAAGATATGGCGACGATCCCCATACGAAAAGCTATCCGAAGCGCAAGCTACTGCCATAATTCGATGACGAGGCCGCTCCACCAAAGAATAATACGACCAGAAGACCAGACGTACCGCTCCACAATCTCAACAGAACGGCTACTAACACCGCGCATGATCTGCGTGGGCATCTGGATAAGAAAGCCGGTGCAACCAGGTCCATCTATGGATCTAAAGGACACACCTCGGCAAGGGACTATGGTCGCCGAAATGCTCATACAAGCCAAATACCAGTTCGGAATAAGCTCCGGACATAGCAACAGCCGACCGCATGCCATAGCGCGTCCAGATACAGAGGGGCTGCTTACCCCCTGTGCTTCACCGAAGAAGTACTGGAACATGAATTCCCACAAGGCTTTAAACCTGTGAACATAGAAGCATACGACAGCACGATAGACCCAGGGGTCTGGATTGAGGATTTTATCCTACATATTCACATGGCTCATGGGGACGACCTCCATGCCATCAAATACCTTCCTCTAAAGTTGAAGGGACCAGCTCAACACTGGTTGAAAAGCCTCCCCAAAAACTCAATTGGGAGATGGGAGGAACTCGAAGACGCTTTCAGGGCGAATTTTCAAGGGACTTATATCCGGCCTCCGGATGTAGACGACCTAAGTCACATAATCCAATAGCCCGGAGAGTCCGCTCGCAAGCTTTGGAACAGATTCCTCACTAAGAAGAATCAAATCGTCGATTGTCCGGATGCCGAAGCCTTAGTGGCATTCAAACACAGCATCCGTGACAAATGGCTTGCCAGACACCTCGGCCAAGAAAAGCCAAGGACAATGGCAGCCTTAACAAGCCTTATGACCCGCTTTTGCGCGGGTGAAGATAGCTGGTTAGCCCGTAAAGGCACCAGTGACCCCAACACATCCGAAATAAGGGATGGCCACGGAAAGCCACGGCATAATAAAAACAAACGCCAAAATAAGGAAGAGAGCCCGGATAACATAACGGTCAATGCCGAATTCAGGGGCTCTCGACCTGATCAGCAAAAGAAGCCATTTAAAGGCTGTAAAGAGGGACCGTCCGGTCTGAACAGAGTCTTGGACAGACTATGCCAAATTCATGGCACCCCGGAGAAACCTGCGAACCACGCTCATAGAGAATGTTGGGTCTTCAAGCAGGCCGGCAAATTCAACGCCGAACACAAAGGGAGGGAAACACCAAGTTAAGACGAGGACGAACCTCGCCAGCCGAACACTGGGGGACAGAAAAAATTCCCTCCAGAGGTTAAAACAGTAAACATGTTCCACATGACTCACACATTCACGAGAAGGCAAGAACGCGCGCTCAGAGACGTGCACGATGTAGAGCCCATCGTACCCACATCTGACTACTGGATGTCTTGTCCGATCACCTTCGATCACATGGACAACCGAACTATTATTTGGCGCGGAGGATCACAGGCCTTGGTGCTTGACCCAATAATCGAAGGATACCGTCTCACCCATGTCCTTATGGACGGCGGCAGTAGCCTCAATTTAATATATGAGGACATTGTTGGCAGAATGGGGATAAACCCATCCAGAATTAGCCCAAGCAACAACGCCTTTGAAGGGGTGATGCCAGGCATTGAAGCCCACGACAGGGGCTCCGTCATGCTGGAAGTAACATTCGGCTCCCCAGCCAACTCCAGAAGCGAAGAACTACTCTTCACCATCGCCCCCTTCCAAAGCGGCTATCATGCATTGCTTGGAAGAACGGCCTTCGCCCGCTTCAGCGCATTGCCGCATTATGGCTACCTTACACTCAAGATGCCCGGTCCACGTGGCGTCATCACCGTTAGCGGAATCACAGAGCGCTCTTCACGCGCAGAGGAGAACGCGACGGCCCTGGCGGCTGGACTGTAAGCGGCCTCCAAATATCATAAACATGACTGGTCATTAAGACCAGAGACACAGCTAGACGAGTCCAGCAGCCCGGATAAAATGCAACCAGGGCACCGTATATGTACTCCCATAAGTGGAAGTAGGGGCTATAAATATTTAATACATCTCCACACTTGGCTCAACCTTATTGGCAGACCAGTATCTAACAATTTTTACTGTCCATCGCATACTTACGTTGTACTCTCCTATGAGTTTCCTTTTTTTTAACAGACAACGTTCACGCGATACCCCTCCAGGATATGGCACAACGGAGACAAAGGCGCAGACGTGCAGCAGGGCCCCGTGCAACAGGTTTCTTTTTAGATTAAGCCCCTGTGTAAACCTTTTTTATTGCCTCTTGTTGTTTAAACCTTCCCATGGGTTCCATACCCACAGAGGATACTGTCGTATTGGCATTTCTCCACGACAGAGTACCACATGTATCTGGAAATACAGGGTTCAAAATGAATGGGCATTCTTGAGCCCATCTTCTATTATAAAGCCCGAACACCTTTGGGAGTGTTCGGCGTCACGAGTTTGGCCTTATATGCATCAGCTCCGAATCATGTCTTTGGTCAAATGTTGGGTTTGCCCGGCTCCTAGGTTTTCTGCCTTATGTTCCGTTATTATCGGCTAAGGCAGGACAAAAGAGAACTACTGCGATTGTGCCCTGGTTATTCCGGATGAGCACCTCAGTAGAGAAAGCCGAAAACTGACTGTCATGATACAGCGAGAGACTGTTCAACCACTTGAAGACTCACCGGAATCTCTAAGGATTCCTCCGCATTAATGAAGGGCCTTTTCCCGACCATGTACACACGCGCCCGTATTCGAATGCACGCGAATGTACCAGGGGCTACATAGTAGCCCCACAGTTATATCCCATGGCTAAGCGAAAGTGTTACAGCTATATAGTCCGGTTGCCTAGTTCGACGCGTGATCACCTCCTTAATGGACCAAGAAGTTGGATCAAGTGTGATTATGCATATTCTTCACGAACACCCCCGCATTGTACGCGTGGGGGCTGAAGCCAACGACTGCTATCTTTCAGACTACTTATATATATATATATATATATATATATATATATATATATATATATATATATACAGACGATCTATTCTGCTAATATTAGCATAATAACTATTCTGCACACCACTTCCGCACTGCAAGCTCAACAGAAGTGCACCGCATCATTTTGACGACGTGCACTGCAATACAGACTAGTCAACTTTGTGTTCAAAAAAATTGCGTGCAGTGTTTTTCTGGTACTGTTTTTGGTCTAGTTTTTTAACTGTTTATGGGAACAAGGCGTATATTATACCGTTGGAAAGCTACGGATTAGCCGCAACTTCTCCATGTTAAACACTTTTCGAGATTCCTTGCGGTTTAAGAGCAGTTTCAAAAACGGCACGGCAGACGATGAGTGGCAGCGAGCGTATTTTCGCGATTTTTTCTAAACCGTTCATCGGAATGAAGCAAATGATATGACGCTGGAAAGATATGATCGAGGCACATCTTTTTCATATCTATTATTTTTTGTAATTCATTACGGTTTAAGAGCAGTTTCAAATTTGCTAAATCGCGGAATTACGTTTTTTTCGAAATTTTTGCAATTTTTTTATTGTTTTTGCTCCAGTTTTTGAACCGTTTCTCGAAACTAGGCGTATGTTACGTCGTTGGAAAACTACGGACAAGGCGCAACTTTCGTATGTTGGAATAGTTTTGAGATTCCTTACGGTCTTTAGTTAATTTTGAAAATCGTGTGGCTGACTACGAGAGGCAGCGGCCGTTTTTCGTGAAATTTTTACAAACCGCTTGTCGAAATGATTCAAATTATACGCCGTTGGATAGATATTGACGAGATGCAACTTTTTAATGTAGAATACTCTCTCTGATTCCTTACGGTTTAAGAGCAACTTTGATTTTAGCAAAATACAAACACTCTGTTTTTTCAAGACCCAAAATCGTTGTCTGTACTGCATACCAAAATGCGCACTGCTTTCGAACTAAAAACCCCACTTCAACAGACCGACAAGTGCACTGCATGTTTTTTTTGTCGGACGTAAGTTTTTCCATACGAGTTTTTGTTTTTGTTATCTTTTTTCAACATTCTTTTACGAACGAGAGTGGACCGCAAAGACAAGGGGAAGTGAGCTGCGGCATTTATCAAAGTGAACCACATTAGCATTTTGTTGTTTCGCTAATTTTTTGCATTTTCATGTTGGGGCCAAGTGAACACATCACTCTCAAAAGTGAATGACATCCGAGTACCAAACGCACTGCTAGTGTAGATGTAGTTGCCTAAATTCTAAGACACACAAATAAATTGCACTGAATTCTAAGACACACAGAATAAATTGCATTTCGTACAGAGGGGTAATAAGCTGCTACACAAATTAAAGTGAACAAATTTTTTGCCAAACCTAAAAAAATGCTTATGCACTGCATCGAGAGGACTCCGCAGTGCGTCGACAATACCCAAACCTGCACCGAAACACACTCCGCACTGCAAGAGTTTCATGTACATCCAAAATACCAAAAAAACAACAACAAAAATGTTTTTTCTCATGCAATGGAGTTTTCTCCTTTTCTTCCATTTTCCTCGTGCAAAACAGTAAGTTGGAGTACAGTAACAGCAAAGAGTGAGTCACATTGAAGATTTTGTTTAATTTCTTTGTAAGTGACAACCAACGCTCCCTTACAAACGTACTGGAACTGAGCTAGCGACGTGCTATAGAAGAGACTGAACCGAACTGAACAGGGCAGCAACCGAGCTGCACGGGTCCCGGGGGTACACTGTATTGCACGCTCGCACACTGCCGTACTGCTTTACGTGCGTTCGCCCGCAACTGGTGATATGGGAGTGCGCCTGTGTAATCTGAGGCTGGTCACCATTTTGTGTGCAAAACTGCACTGCTAGGAACTCTACTCCACCAAACTAGATATTAAACACACGGCCAAATCTGAAGAAAAAAAACAAAAAAAAAATGCTTATGTACTGCGCCTAGAGGACAACGCACTGCATCAAAAACACCAAAAATACAAACACTCGGGTCCCTCCAACACCAAACTGCACACACGGTCATACACCGGATTTCGTTAAATAATTACAAAATAGATCTTGCTTTTTTTCACACAGCTTTTTTGTGTGCTGTAGAAACTGAAGTAAAGTGCAGAGGATGAGATTTTGACTTACACGATGAACCACAACACTTCTATGACAAGATCGTTTTTGATTTGTTCTATAAGCCGATGAACATATTTCTTGTCCTTTTCCTATAGCTTGTCCGAACTCCAAAATACGTAAAGTGCACTGACTTGCAAAAAAATAGTGAACCCCATTATTTTTTACAAACCTATCGTCCACTTTACAATAGAATTTAGAAATTCATATACGAATTTATAAAAGGAACTGACAACAGTAGCAGTATTAAACCTCTTCAAACCCAGAAATAAGCATACGAACTGCACAAGGAAACTAATAGCACCACTGCGCCTGGAAACGCAAGCCGACGGCAGCGGGTTTGTCTCGCCGAATGGACACCCAAGTGAACTACAACAAGCAACAGAATTGTATTCCTGGTCTCAACAAGCAATAGATTGTTTCTGCATCTCCTGCAAAACCATCCAAACTGAACTTCAAAAACAAATTGCAACGAGTAGAAGCATTTTATGTGCAGTTCCCTGGAGGCAGAATGGAAGTGCACGACGCTTGGTAGACGAGCTACAAATAACACAACACCAGACCAAGGGTTCAGGGTGCACTGCACTGCACGCTAGCGCCGCGAGCACTGCATGGCAGCACCGCACAAAATACCCAAGCGAATCGCCGGTGTAGAGGTGTACTACAGTTCTAGCTAGTCGATCAGACTTGGCAAGGTCGAAGGAGACGCCCCCGCCACGGAGCGGCGATGACCTGTTGGTGGGCGTCAGAGGGGGGAACTACCGACGAACTGCACACGAGGCACCATCCACGCCATGGAGAGAGGAGCTCTGGGGCCAGGATCAATACGAGGCCAGCAGGGGCGTAGCGGGTCACGCCTCTATCCCTCGCGCGGCTGAGATGTGCGTCGTTAGCGCCATGATAGAGGCCATGGAGTGGGGTGCGACAGGTGGTGGCTACAGCGACCAGAAGGAGGAAGAAGGTCACGCGGATCCGGGCACTACGACACGATTTGACAGGCGGGGCGGGCGAAGGACGTCGCAATAGGTGGTGGGGCATGGAAATGCCATGCCGCAGTGGGCTACTCCAGCCGCCATCTGCTCGTAGTCACGGCACTAGCGACAGCGGGATGAACCACATCGGGGCGCACGACGCACTGCTCGCGTGATCTGTCTGAGCTGCACATGTAAAATCAAGAAAATAAGGGGAGGGCGAACTGTTATGAACCGCACCGCACGGCGAGGGGCACTGCACCAGGCATCCCCCAGCGAACCGGACATGGCTGTGCCGCAGGGCCAGCACACCAGCGGTGACACACGCTCACAGAGCAAGAAGCAGTGGAGCCCTCTGTGTGGATGGCCAGAGCTCTCGTCGACGTCATCTAAGGAGGCTGTCGAAGCGCGTGGTTGGGCGTCCATCAACCCCTCCCTGTAGATCGACTGTCGCAGCGCGTGGCTGATAGGGAGACGAGATGCAGGCGCCGGAGGAAGCCAGATCGGGGAAGATCAGCGCCTCCCGCAACTTCCACCGAGCCTAACTCCTTCCCGGGGCCATGCCCGCACCAAAGCTCCTAGGCCTTGCCGTTTATGTGGAGGCCGATGGCCGCAGCTGGTGGCACAAGGGGGAGCAGGAGGGCCCGGATCCTGGATCCGGTCCTGGGTGGATGGAGGCCTCGTTCTGGAACCGTCACTGGTCTAGGACGGCAACACTGCGCACATCCGCCTACATGGGGCCGGTGATGGGCGGGTCATGGCGCCGCGGAACGCCGGATCCGAAGGTGGCCTAAAGGGGTGGTGGAGCCACGGCGGTGGAGCAGAGGGGAGGAAGCCGGTCGAGTGGGGAGGCGACAGTAGGCTGGATGCGGTGGGATCTGGGGTTTTGTGGATGTACAGCTGTGCGGTGGAGGAGGGTATGGTGAGCAGTAGACAGCAGCCAGCACGGTAGTTTAGCAGCGAGGAAGGTGGGTGGGAGGAGAGGGAGTTGGCGGGCGGAGTGGAGGTGGCCGGGCGGCGGGGTCGTGTGCTGGGGTTGGGCGAGGGAAGAACTAAGACGGTGGGAGGGGAGGGGGGAATGGGTCGAGGCTTGGGGTTTCGTTCGGTGGGTGAGGTGTTAGCAGAATAAGCTTTTGGTGTGCAGAATAAGGGTCTTAAGGGTGTTATTAGAATAGACGCACCCTATATATATATATATATATATATATATATATATATATATATATATGAACGACCCTATAGGGGACACACTCATATTTTCAGGCAAAAAGTATAAATATAGCCTTATAATCAAAATAAACATTGTTCTTTACAATGATTCGACTTCTCAGTCGAAAAGGACATTCTTCGAGCACTGCACCTCTATTAGGCGGGCACCTTCTGTGACCTGCGCCAGGTAGTGCTCGGCCGGATATTGGCCGCCCACCGGATCCTGGGTCGCTACAATAGTGGCCTCCATATCCGTCCAATAGGCTTTTACGCGGGCAAGAGCCATCCGCGCACCCTCTATGCACGCCGACCTCCTCATGGCGTCAATCCGAGACATGGCTCCAAGGAATTGTTGCACCAAACCAAAATAACTGTCCAGCTTGGGCCCCGCTGGCCAAAGATGGTCTATTACAGACCGCATTGCAAGCCCGGACAGTCTATGAAGCTCCACCACAGCAGCCACCTTCTCATTTAATGGCAGCGGGCGAGTGGGAGCATTGAATTGCGACCAGAAAAGCTTCTCCACTTCCTTATCACCTTGATCCTCGAAGAACTTGGCAGCGTCAGCTATACTATTTGTCAAGTTCGCATATGCGTCTGTAGGACTCCAGCGTCCAGCTAGGGGAGCATACTTTGGATCCAAAAGCTTCGTCCGCAGTAGGTAGGAGCCCCCAGCCATGATTTTGTCGACCTGTTGGAGCTCCTCCCGCATACCCCGGATCTCGGTCCGCATCTCCTTGGCAGCATTAAGAGCCTTGTCCAGCTTGGCCGAACTAGCCTTAGTCTCCTTTTCAAGAAGCACATACCGGTTGGCGGCATTTTTCAACTCTTCAGCCATTTCGGCTATCTTTTCCTCGCTTTGGCGATGAGCAGCTTGTTCGGCTCTCAACTCTTCGGCCGCCTTTAGGGAAGCCGCATTGCTAGCCCGAGCTTGCTCCTTGGCCTGAGCAAGCTTTGCCCTTAGGGCCTCCACGGCAGCTGCGCCATCTGCAGTGCATACACAGGGCATTAACATTATGTCATTTTCGCATTTTCCTATACAACACAATAAGGGAAGCGGAGCATGTATCCTGTGACTCCTCCAGCCATTTATTCACCAGCGTGATATCGACATCAATAGATCCGATCTGCCTTCTCAGTTCGGCAACTTCAACAGACTGGTCGGCTGCCGCATCCTTATATATCTGCGCGCATATACAGCGCATCCATTACTCTATGATCCCTCGTTTGCCGCCTCTGGCGGGCAACCAGAGTCTCAGGGGCTACTATCCATAGGGAGCACACCTAGTGCGTGCTTCACAATCAAAAAATAGTGTATTTTTCATTACATACATCAAAGCCTTTGAGTAGGCTTGTAAATGCCTCATTCAAACCGCTGGTAGTGGATGAAATCTTCGTGAGCACCGTGCTCATTAAAGAGCAGTGCTCCTCCGAGAGCGCAGCTCGCCCTAGAATGCCCATCAGTGCGTCTGGCCGGACATCGAACTGTGCCGGACCCTTCTTATTGCCCCCCATGGCAGCCAAACGCCCCGGACTCGGAGTGACTGATGTGTTAGCCTCCGGCTTCGGTAGATCTGGGCTCCTCCATGACGACACCTCAGTGTCGCCCGCTTCATGAGGTGGAGAGGTGGGTGGGGTCTCACTCTCCATCATCTCCGGAAGAAGATCTCCCAAAGATGAACTCTGTTGAGAAGAGCTGCTCGCCGGACTGCAAAAGATGAAGTCCCGATTATGGATCTCGGAAAAACATTGTACCTTCGAATTAACGATTAACTTACGGCTCGGTGGAGGGCTGGCCCGTTGGTGGGCACGATGCGGTGAGGGTGCCCATCACGGCAGATCCCCCTAGTGATACCTTCTTCCCTTGCTTGGGTGTCTCCGCCTCCAAGTCTTCGGAGGCTGCCCTCTTCTTCCCGCATTGGGAGGAGGCTTTAACCTCCCCCTCTTGACTACCCTCCATGGGAGAGGTAGTGATTCCCCCGGTCTGGATGCGTAGTGTGTGAAGTTCGGCTTCACTGCCCTTTCCTTTGCCTTTCCCTGAGGGGATTTTGCTAAGCGCTCCACCCAGCATCTTTGCAATGGTTGGACCAGGCGAGCCTTTAGGAAGTGGTGCCGGACATCTGATTCTCTTTGCCTTGTCGAGCCATTCCTGGCCGCGGAGGGATTGTTGGAATAATAGTCATGATAAATATAAATGATGTGTCCGGCTTTAAGGTTACTTACTTGGGCATCTAGGCGATTGCAGCTTAGGCCCGCATCTTGGGTGGTGTCCGGACACTTTACTTGTGGTCCAAAGAATAATTTACACATCCCTTCGAGCTTCAGGCCGAAGAAGTGCTTAATAGCCCGCGGACCCTCCGGATTGAACTCCCACATCCGGAGAGGCCGGCGTTTGCACGGCAACATCCGTTGGACTAACATCACTTGCATTATGCCGACAAGATTTATGTCCCTCCCCTATAAGCTCCCGGATACGATTCTGCAGTTCCGGTACATCGCCAGCAGGCCCATAATTCCGTCCTACATCGGTCCAAGACGCTAACTGTGACAGAAGGCCTGAGCGGAACTCAGGAGCAGCTACCCACTTTGTGCCTCTGGGAGCTGTGACGTAAAACCACCTCCGTTGACATACATCGGATACTTCCGGAAAAGAACCCTCTGGCCATGGGGCATCGGCATTCTTGCTTATTATGGCACCTCCGCACTCCGCATGTCGCCCCTCGATCATCTTCGGCTTCACATTGAAGGTCTTGAGCCATAAGCCGAAGTGTGGGTTGACGTGGAGAAAAGCCTCGCATACAATAATGAACGACGAGATATGGAGGATGGCGTCTAGAGCCAGATCATGGAAATCCAAGCCATAGTAGAACATGAGCCCCCTCACAAAGGGGTCAAGGATGAGGCCTAGGCCTCGTAGGAAGTGAGGGACAAACACGACGCTCTCGTTGGGCTCCGGCATGGGGATAACTTGCCCTGGAGTAGGAAGCCCGTGCTGGATATCAGCGGTCAGGTATCCGACCTCCCTAAGCTTAGAGATATCCTCCTCTTGGATCGAGGAGGGCACCCACCGGCCTTTTGCATTGGATCTGGATATACAGGAGGATCTGGGGTGTTGGAGCTTAGATTTTGAGTGTTGGAGCTCGAGGTGCGAGAAGGAGCAGGAGAGGTGGAAAAGAGGCATAGGCCTCGCCCCCATATAAAGGGGATGAATATTAAGAGTCCTCGGCGTGCCCGCTTGAGACTTATCTAAAATACACGGAGTCATACCAACGGTCGCCGTGGGGTCACACACTCCCATATTGATGAAAGATCCCGTAACAAGAGGAACACGATCTGTGCTTTGGCATGACGTGCCAATAAAACCGCCTCGCAACACGAGTCGAGGTGGAGCAGGAAACGCCAGTTCGTGTTGGACCAGGCCACGATGCAAGGGTACGACATACGAAGATTGCCAGAGGAACGGATTTACGCTTTGTTCCCTACAATGGTGTGTCGAGATCATCTTGCAGATCCAGACACGGACTACGTGTTCGACAATAACCTTGGAGTATTCGGAAGGAGGAACCCGCCTTGCAATGCCGAAGACAAGACTACGCGCCGGACTCATCGTCATTGAAGCCTGGTTCAGGGGCTACTGAGGGAGTCCTGGATTAGGGGGTATCCGGATAGCCAGACTGTATACATCGGCCGGACTATTGAAGCGTGAAGATACAAGACTCAAGACTTCGGCCCGTGTCTGGATGGGACTCTCCTTTGCGTGGAAGACAAGCTTGGCAATCCGGATATTATGTTTCCATCCTTGTAACCGACTCCATGTAAACCCTAGCCCTCTCCAGTGTCTATATAAACCGGAGAGGATAGTCCTTAGAAGGCCAATCACAATTAAAATCATACCATCATAGGCTAGCTCCTAGAGTTTAGCCTCTGCGATCTCGTGGTAGATCTACTCTTGTACTACTCATATCTTCAATATTAATCAAGCAGGAAGTAGGGTTTTACCTCTATCGAGAGGGCCCGAACATGGGTAAACATTGTGTCCCTTGCTTCCTGTTACCATCAGCCTAAGACGCACAGATTGGGAACCCCTACCTGAGATCCACCGGTTTTGACACCGACAGCGGTGACGGAGCATTATCTGAACTATGTTGGTCAGTTTGGCCCTGGTCTCCATCACGCTGAACATGTGCTTCTGCACACCTTCACCTCGTCAGCAGATACCCAATCAAGACCTTTTTTGGTGCACGAGGTCAGCCTCACAGGGGGTCCGGATCTAAACTCAGGGGTCAAGTGCTCTAGAGATTGGAGAGGCAACAGCGGGAGGTGGAAGAAAGCATGAGATGATAACTGTAGCAGCTCCCCTCTTTATAGGCTACGGAGAAGCCAAGTGTTCCCCTTTTAACGTTGTGGGCATCTCCACTTCCTGATATACTCACGACGTTATGCGTGGGTGGGGGAATCAAAATCGTTGATCATATCCCCTATAAAACGGGGCACGATCTCTATTTGGATGAGATGTGTCAATGGAGGGGCGGCCTCGAGTCACACATCAAGACCCAGCAACCGTTTGGCTTTATGATCGGTCGCGACCCTTCGCTGAAAGTTGTCAGGCGTGGGCACTGTTCACACTTGGGCACTTTGGCCTTCAAGGCTAAGTAAAGTAGACGCTTCAGATTCCGCACACCACCAAGCTCCGAATGCACACAGGATAAAACAAAGAACTCGCCTCGCAAGCCAAAGACCATGATATGTGCGGACGTGAGATACAATCCCTAGCATTGGAGGCAAGTTCGGGGCTACTGAGGGAGTCCTCGGGCCGTCGACCTATTGCATGTGGGCCCGACTAATGGGCTACTATGGGGCCAAACTAGAATGCAGACCCGTGACCATACAGGAAAAATTTGGAGTCGTGGTGTGCCCTCCAGGTCAAGATTAGCGTGATCTTCCCTTCATTGTAACGGATCGGATCTAACCCTAACCCTACTGGTGTCTATATAAACCAGAGGGTTTATGGGCTTTAAGGCCAGAGATACATTCATCACCTCATCACCTTACGGTTTAGCTTGCTTGATCTCGAGGTAGATCTACTCTGTAACCATACCATACATCAAATACAATCAAGTAGGACGTAGGGTTTTACCTTTTCGAGAGGGCCCGAACCTGGGTAAATACCGTGTTCATCATCCCTTGTTCCCCATCGATCCTGGATCCACAAATCGGGACCCCCTACCCGAGATCCACCAGTTTTGACACCGACACCAAGCAAACAACATATCATGTGGCGAATAAAAATATAGCTCCAAGTGAGGTTAGCGATAATGTTGAAGATGGAAGAGGTGATGCCTTCCGGGGCATCCCCAAGCTTGTACACTTGAGTATTCCTTGAATATTACCTTGGGGTGCCTTGGGCATCCCCAAGCTTAGGGTCTTCCACTCCTTATTCTCCTCATATCGACATCTTACCCAAAACTTGAAAACTTCAATCACACAAAACTTAACGGAACTTCGTGAGAAGGGTTAGTATGATAAAGAGAAAATCAATCACTTTGGTACTATCAAATACAAGCTTCATAATTGTTTCCAAATAATGCATATTGTAGTCTAGAATTCCACAATTTATATTGACCAATATAAGCAATAGAAACTATAAAACAAGCAAACTATGCATTCAAAACAGAATCTGTCAAAAACACAGTCTGTAATGATCTGAACAATGACCATACTTCTATGACTCCAAAAATTCTGAAAAAATCAGAAAACATACACCATTTGTATATAAATGATGTGTAAAAAATTCAGAATTTTTCGACACTCCAGTGATTTTAAACAATTCGTTTACAGGGAGCAAAATTCTCTGTTTTTGCACAGAATCAAGTCAACAATCATCCACACTATCCCAAAGGCTTTACTTGGCACTTTATTGAAACAAAAGCTACAAAACAAGATTACTGTAATAGCCTAATTATGTGAACACACAAAAACAGTAGGGGTAACTGTTGGGTTGTCTCCCAACAAGCGCTTTTCTTTAATGCCTTTTTAGCTAGGTGATTGCTTGTATCTGCATTGGTATTTCCCAAAGAGGAGAGGATGATGCAGCATAGCAAAGGTAAGTTTTCCCTCAGTTATGAAACCAAGGTTATCAATCCAGTAGGATAACCAAGAAACATTGTGTAAATAGCACCTGCACACAAACAACAAAAACTTGCAACCCAACATGTAAGAGGGGTTGTAAATCCCTCAACAGTATTGAGATAGATTAAATTGTATTGGTTTTGATAAATAGATCTGGCAAAAGCGCAAAAAGAGTAAATAAGGGAAAATCACAGCAAGGTATTTTCGGTTTAATATGATAGAAAAATAGACTAGTGGGCCGTAGTTTTCACTAGAGGCTTCTCTCAAGAAAATAGCATATGGTGGGTAAACAAATTACTGTTGGGAAATTGACAGAAAAGGAACTAATTATGATGATATCCAAGGAAATGATCATGTATATAGGCATCATGTCCAAGATTAGTAGACCGACTCCTACCTGCATCTACTACTATTACTCCACACATCGACCGCTATCCAACATGCGTCTAGTGTATTAAGTTCATGAAAAAACGGAGTAATGATATAAGAAAGATGACATGATGTAGACAAGATAAACTCACGTATGAATAAACCCCATCTTGTTACTCTTAATAACAATGATACATGTGTGTCATGTCTCTTTCTGTCACTGAGATTGAGCATGACAAGATCGAATCCATCACAAAGCACCTCTTCACATGGCAAGAAAAATCAATCTAGTTGGCCAAAGCAAACCAAAATTTCAGAGAAGAAATACGAGACTATAACAATCATGCATATAAGAGTTCAGCAAAGACTCAAATAATATTCATGGATATAACTGATCATAAACTCACAGTTCATCCGATCCCAACAGACACATCGCAAAAAAGAGTTACATCAAATAGATCTCCAAGAACATCGAGGAGAACATTGTATTGAAGATCAAAAGGAGAGAAGAAAACATGTAGCTACTAGCCGTACCCATAGGTTTGTGGTAAACTACTCACGCATCATCGGAGGGGCAACACGGGTGATGGATAACCCCTCCATGATCGTTGCCTCCTCCAGCGAAGTGCCAGAAAAGGCCTCTAGATTGGATCTTGTGGTTCTAGAACTTGCGGCGGCGGAAACTGTATTTCCTCAAGTCCCCTAGGGTTTTTGAGATTTTAGAGTATTTATAGAGGTGGAAGTCGGTTGAGAAGGTTCCCGTGTGCTCCTTTGGCTCCCTAGGTGTCTTTTGGGCAGAAAATAATCTCCAAAAAGTGCCGCGGCATTTGGACTTCGTTTGGTATTGATATTCTCCAAAATAAAAAACAAGAAAAAAAACACAACTGACACTAGGCACTATGTCAATAGGTTAGTCCCAGAAAATGATATAAAGTTCCTTGTAAATGTATATAAAACATCCAAGATTAATAATAAAACAGCATGGAACAATAAAAAATTATAGATACGTTGGAGACATATCGGCATCCCCAAGCTTAATTCCTGCTCGTCCTCGAGTAGGTAAATGAAACAAAATTCATCTGGAATACTGCCTAACATATTCCACATGAAAAATAAAAATAAAAATTCTTTTCTGTAGATTAAACAAAAATTTTGTAAATGATAAAAACAGAATTTTTCATGTGGAATGCTTTTCATTGGATCCCTAGCCCATTATGCTCAATCATTGATCCATTCAAGAAACACACTCAAATATTAGCTATATTCAATGCACAAATATGATAATAGTGTTCCCTAGTTGGTTCTTTATAAGAGAAGATGGAGACTCAATAAAAATAAAAATTTCATAAATCTAAATAGATAGGCCCTTCAAAGAGGGAAGCAGAGATTTATAGAGGTGCCTGAGCTCATAGTTTAAATTTAGAGATAAATTTTTTTTGAGAGGCACGCTTTTCCTGTCAACGAAAATGACCGAGAATTCCCAATATTTTCCATACTAGATAAATCATAGGCGGTACCCAAACATAAAATAAAGTTTAATCCTTTTTGCACCATTCTTTCATAGTCCATGGCTAGCCATATCCACGGGTGCCATCCATGCCAACACTTTCGAAGGAATTTATTATTGACAACATATATTTGTGTTCATCTTGGGACTGGGCATACCTATTACCTGCCGCCGTCTCGTGCAATGATAAGTTAATAAACACTCATCCTGAGAATAACATATCTAGCATCGAAAATATTGGCCACCTCTTGCTGCTTCATGAGCAATATGGGTAAAGGAAATTCATTTTGAAAATTAGAGTTAGCACATACCAATTTACTTGGAACGACATTCAAATACCGCATATAGGTAGGTATGGTGGACTCATTTGGCACAACTTTCGGTTTACGGAGTTGGATGCCCAAGCAGTATCCCCGCTTAGTACAAGTGAAGGCTAGCAAATAGATTGAGATGCGACCAAACAAGAAATGAAAACAATCATAAACGAGCATTAGACATACCTAATGCTAGTTCTTGAGATTGCGTTGGTTTTTCCCTTGAAGAGGAAAGGGTGATGCAGCAAAATAGAGATAAGTATTTCCCTTAGTTTGAGAACCAAGGTATCAATCCGGTAGGAGACAACGCACAAATCACCAAGACTTGCACAAACAATCAAACAAACTTGCACCCAACGCGATAAAGGGGTTGTCAATCCCTTCACAGTTACTTGCAAAAGTGAGATCTGATAGAGATAGATAAACGATAAAGTAAATATTTTTTGTATTTTTGGTTTATAGATCGGAAAGTAAAAGATTGCAAGAATAGTAGATCGAACACTAATATTGTAGATAGGAAACTTGTATGAAGGAAAATAGACCCGGGGGCCATAGGTTTCACTAGTGGCTTCTCTCATGAAGGCAAATAATACGGTGGGTGAACAAATTACTGTCGAGCAACTGATAGAAAAGCGCAAAGTTATGACAATATAAAGCCAATGATCACGAATATAGGCATCACGCCCGTGTCAAGTACACCGAAATGATTTTGCATCTACTACTATTACTCCACACATCGACCGCTATCCAGCATGCATCTAGAGTATTAAGTTCAAAAAAAACGCCGTAAAGCATTACGTAAGATGACATGATGTAGAGGAATTAACTCAAGCAATATGATGAAAACCCCATCTTTTTATCCTTGATGGCAACAACACAATACGTGCCTTGCTTCCCCTATTGTCACTGGGAAAGGACACCGCAAGATTGAACCCAAAGCTAAGCACTTCTCCCATTGCAAGAAGAACCAATCTAGTTGGCCAAACCAAACCGATAATTCAAAGATACTTGCAAAGATATCAAATCATGCATATAAGAATTCAGAGAAGATTCAAATAATATTCATAGATAAGCTGAACATAAATCCACAATTCATTGGATTTGGACAAACACACCGCAAAAAAATATTACATTGGATAGATCTATAAGAACATCAAGGAGAACATGGTATTGAGAATCAAAGAGAGAGAAGAAGCCATCTAGCTACTAGCTATGGACCCATAGGTCTAAGGTAAACTACTCACGCTTCATCGGAAGGGCAATATTGTTGATGTAGAAGCCCTCCATGATCGAATCCCCCTCTGGCAGGATGCCGGAAAAGGTCCCTAGATGGGATCTCACGGGTACGGAAGGTTGCGGTGGCAGAAAAGTGTTTTCGTGGATGCCCCTGTTGGTTTGGGGATATATAGGAATATATAGGTGAAAGAATTAGGCCAGGAGAGTCATGAGGGGCCCACAAGGGTGGGGGCACGCCCTACTCCCCTGGGCGCACCCTCCATCCTTGTGGCCACCTCGTGGCTCCTCCGACTTCATCTCCAAGTCTCCTGGTTGTCTTCTGGTCAAAGAAAAATCATCGCGAAGGTTGCATTCCGTTTGGACTCCGTTTGGTATTCCTTTTCTGCGAAGCTCAAAAACAAGGGAAAAACAGAAACTGGCACTGGGCTCTAGGTTAATATGTTAGTCCCAAAAATAATATAAAATAACATATTAATGCATATAAAACATCCAAAACAGATAATATAATAGCATGGAACAATCAAAAATTATAGATACGTTGGAGACGTATCAATTAACACTGAATAATGCCCCACAAGTAGGATATAACCTCATTGCATAACTATTGACTTTCGTGCTTGCATAGAGAATCACAAACCTTAACACCAATAGTCTTACTAAAGCATAATTACTCACCAACCTCACATATTACTATCTCCCTATCTCGAAACTATTACAAGGAATCAAGTTTATAATGTCCAATGATCTTCATGAAAGTTTTTATTATATCCCCCTTGGATATCTATCACGTTGGAACTAATTTCATATATTACCATTGCTACTTTCAAGCTCTCAAACAAATTTAAGTGAAGCAAAAAAGCATAATATTTCTTCAAAAATTTAACCTCTCAAAATAATCTAAGTGAAGCATGAGAGCATATTTCTTCAAAATTTACTAACTCTCAAAATAATATAAGTGAAGCATGAGAGCATTTCTTCAAAAATTAAACCACCACCATACTCAAAAAAGATATAAGTGAAGTACTAGAGCAATTCCATAGATCAAAAAATTTAAGTGAAGCACATAGAGCAATTCTAACAAATCATAGCATCATTATGGCTCGCTCAAATAGGTGTGTCCAGCAAGGATGATTGGGACAAACTAAAAAGAAAAACAAACAAAGACTCATATAATACAAGACGCTCCAAGCAAAATTCATGATATGTGACAAATAATAATATAGCTCCAAGTAAAATTACTGATGGTCGTTAGAAGAAAGAGGGGATGCCTTATGGGGCATCCCCTAGCTTAGTTGCTTGGTACTCCTTGAATATTACCTTGGGGTGCCATGGCCATCCCCAAGCTTACTATATTTTCTCTCCTTATTCCTTCATCCATCATGATCTCACCCAAAACTTGTAAACTTCAATCACACAAAACTTAAAGATCACGAATGAAATGGTGAAGAACTTCAATATGCTTAGTTCAAAAATGTTGCCCGGGATTGTGTGCAATCTTAATAGCACTCTCATTGTCACAAAGCAATGGAACATGTCTCACATGTATCCCATAATCTTTAAGAGTTTGGGTCATCCAAAGTAGTTGAGCACATCATGATCCCGCGACAATGTATTCCACTTCGGCGGTGGATAATTATACCGAGTTTTGTTTCTTGGAAGACCAAGAGACAAGGGATCTAGCAAGAAATTAACATGTACCCGAAGTGGACTTCCTATCAAGCTTTTCACCAGCATAATCTGAGTCGGAATAGCCAACAAGATCAAAAGATGACCCCTTAGGGTACCAAATGCCAAAGTTTGGTGTATGAATCAAATATCTCACTATCCTTTTCATAGCCTTAAGATGCCATTCTTTAGGAGCAGCTTGATATCGTGCACAAATGCACACACTTAGCATAATATCGGGATGGGAGGCACAAAGATACAATAATGAACCAATCATAGATCGGTAAACTTTTTGGTCAACTAGGTTGCCATCCTTTGTCAAGTCAAGATATTTGCTAGTAGGCATGGGTGTTTTCATACCTTTCCTTTCTTGCATCTTGATCTTCTTGATAAGATCCTTGGTATACTTTGTTTGTGAAACAAAGGTGCCTTCCTTTGTTTGCTTGATTTGCAAACCAAGGAAAAATTTGAGTTCACTCATCATAGACATCTCAAACTTTTTCGACATTAGCCTTCCAAACTTTTCACTAAAATGAGGGTTAGCAGAACCAAATATGATATCGTCAACATAGATTTGTCACACAAACAATTCTCTATTAAACCTTTTATTAAAAAGAGTAGAATCAATTTTCCCAATCTCAAAACCCTTTGCAATAAGAAACTTAGTCAAGCATTTATACCAAGCTCTACGGGCTTGTTTAAGACCATAAAGAGCTTTCTGAAGTTTGTAGACATGATTAGGTATCTTGGGATTAAAAAAGCGGGGAGGTTGCTTAAAATAAACTTCCTTCTCAATTTCACCATTTAGAAAAGCACTTTTAATATCCATTTTCTATAAGGTGATATCATGGTGACCAGCATAAGCAAGTAAAATGCGAATGGACTCAAGTCTAGAAACGGGGGCATATGTCTCACATAGTCCATACCTTCTACTTGAGTGTAGCCTTGAGCAACAAGACGGCCCTTGTTATGTACAACTTGTCCATCCTCATCTTTCTTATTCTGGAACACCCATTTTGTTCCAATGACATTTTGATCATCATTGGGCTTCTCAACCAATGTCCACACTTGGTTTCGCTCAAAGTTGTGTAGCTCTTCGTGCATAGCATTTATCCAATCCGGGTCCTCAAGGGCTTGTTCTACCTTAATAGGTTCGATACTAGAAATGAATGAGTAATGTTCCAAAAGTTATCCAAATGAGTTTTAGAGCAAGTGATTCTCCCGGTGTTGATGTCGTCGAGGATTTGTTCAACGGGATGATTCTTTTAGACTCTTGCTCTAAATCGAGAGAGCTTTTGCTTGGGTTGTGGTGGAACATCTCATCATCATCTTCCTCTTCTTCATTGTTGGTGGCTTTGTCATTTTCTTGTGGAGGTGGATAAGGAGGTCGAGGTGGATCATCTTTTTGTACTTCCACATTCCCTTCATCTTGTCGTGTTCCACTTGTGGATGCCTCCATGTCAACTTGTGGTTCACCTTGATGTGAAGTTGATGCTTCCACTTGAATGGATGAAGTACTCTCCTTCACCTCCGTTGGATGGATCTTGACAATAGGTAAATCATTAATTGCTTCTAATGGGTCTTTTTCACCTACATCAATTGGGAATTGCTCTACTTGCGAGCCGTTGGATTCATCAAACTTCACATCTACATTCTCTTCAACCTTTTGGGTGAAATTGTTGTAGACATGGTAGATGTGAGAGTATGATCTGTAACCGAGTAGAAAACCTTCATGAGATTTTGTAGCAAATTTTGAACGATGATGTTTATCAAGAATGTAGCACTTTGAACCAAATACTCAAAGTATCCAACTTGGAGTTTGTTATCGGAGAGTAGCTTGTATGACGTTTTACCGAGAAGCTTGTGAAGATATAGTTGATTTGTAGTTGTCTCAACCGCTTCCACCCATAAGTGTCTCGGCGTCTTCTAGTCATCAGACATCGTTCTCGCCATCTCAATAAGAGTCTGGTTCTTCCTCTCAACAACTCCATTTTTTGAGGTGTGTACGTAGCCAATAACTCATGTGAAATCCCTTCTTCATCAAGAAAGGTATCCACATTATCATTCTTGAACTATGTTCCATTATCTCTTCGAACCTTCTTGATCCTTGCTTCAAATTGATTTTGGTCCTTCTTAGCAAAGTTCTTGAAGAACTTTGGGAAATGTGATTTGTCTTCAAGAAAGAACACCCATGTAAATCTGGGAAAATCATCAACAATGACCAAACCGAAAGAGTTTCCACCTAGACTCTTGTAAGCATTGGGACCGAACAGGTCCATGTGAAGTAGCTCAAGAGGCCTTCTCGTGGTCATGAAGTTCTTCATGATATGACTTCCTCCAACTTGTTTTCCTACTTGGCAAGCATTACAAAGTCTATCCTTGTCAAATATAACATCTTTAACACCAAGGATATGATCACCTATAATGAGTTTATCAAGATTCTGCATGCCAACATGTCCTAACCTTCTATGCCATAACCAACCTTTAGAAGATTTAGCAATTAAACAAGTACGAGGTTGGGCTCTTTTAGTGAAATCAACAATGTATAGATCACCTCAATGAATGCCGATAAAGACCATATTATGATTATCTCAACAAAACACTTGGCAATATACTTTGGTAAATAGAACATTGAACCCAAAGTTGGCTAGTCTAGATACAGAAAGAAGATTGTACCCAAGAGATTCAGTGAGCATAACATTTTGAATAGAGGTATCATTGGATATGGCCACCATACCAAGGCCAAGTACCTTACCCTTGGAGTTGTCTCCAAAAGTCACATACTTGCGTGGACCATCATTTTCGGCAAGCTCACGGTACATGGCTTTATCTCCGGTCATGTGATCGATACATCCACTATCAAGAATCCACACTTTTCCTCCGGATATGTAATTTCAAAGATTCGCCATTAGACTAAGATTCCTCATAGTCTTCTCACATTCAATGTCAAATTCTTCGTCCTCACCATAATAACCATGCTCAATATCATCATCATCATCATCATGCGTGTGATCATACCCTAGATCAAGGTATTCATTAGATTTATGACCATTACAATGTGCAAGTTTATGAAGTCTAATTGTCTCCGTGATGATGCTACTAATGGTTCCAATATCACCCTTGGCACGCATAAGGTCACGGAGCTCAGATAGACATTTATCAAACTTGAGATCACTAGGATTCGTCTTATGCAAAGTTAAATGGACTTTTGAAGAATTTCATTCAGATTTTTCAAGGAATAATTTGGAAAGCGTTCCTCGAGATAATTCCATATAGTGTATGTGCATTCAAAGGTAGGAAAGCAAACAAGCACATTTCTAGGCAATCCTCTAATGATAAGATTGACGGTCCTAAGATTTTTTTTTGACTAAGTACTACAGGGCAAAGCCCCATAATATTTTATTAAAAGCAAAACAAGTCCAGACAGGTTAACTGTACAAAACTAAAGCTAGGAAAGGAAGAAAACTGGAAAAGCTAAACTCACCTAAACCTACCTGTCTATTACAAAGCTCAAGAGAGCCCCTCTAAGCATTTTAAAAGGTGAGGTCGAATATGAGCCTTGACCCTATGAGATAACAAAGTTAAATCATGTACAAATTTACAACGCCAAGCACTAAAAGTATCCCTTTCTCCGCTGAAAGTTCTGCCATTTCTGATGATCCAAATATTCCAAGCAGCTGTGAAAACCACCTCAAAGAAGAAGCTTGTGAACCATGTCAAGATAATCATCGGAGGTAGGATGCAAAGGATCAACGGGAGGCACATAAAGGCTAAGAATACACTTGTTCAAATTGTATTCATGAAAATCTAAAGCATCTCATTTTTCCAAGAGCCATAAAACTCCCCATCAAGAATAGGCACTCTATGTCTAATACTCCCGAACATAGACTCATCCATCTTCCTTCAATGGTGGCTAAACCAAACCAATGGAAACCAAAGCTCTGATACCAATTGAAAGGATCTAGAAGAGGGGTCTAGCGGGGGTGATTAGACCCTTAACAAGTAAAAGTGGCAGATTTAGTTTCTTCAACTTCAGGTTGAGTTTAGCACATGTTAAAGGGCACACACTATATTTTACACAAGCATAGAAAGAGTATGAGCAACGGAAAGAGTAAAGCATGTAAGTGCAAGAATGTAAAGGGATGGGATTGCAGTGTGCAAATGCAATGGAGACGCGGAGAATTTTTGGCGTGGTTTCGATAGGTGTTGCTATCGTACATCAACGTTGATGGAGACTTCAACCCACAAACGGTAACAGTTGTGCGAGTCCATGGAGGGCTCCACCCACGAAGGGTACACGAAGAAGCAACCTTGTATATCCCACCATGGCCATCTCCCACGAAGGACTTGCCTCACTTGGGTAGATCTTCATGAAGTAGGCGATCTCCTTGTCCTTACAAACTTCTTGGTTCAACTCCACATCATGTCGGAGGCTCCCAAGCGACACCTAACCAATCTAGGAGGCACCACTCTCCAAAAGGTAATAGACAGTGTGTTGATGATGAACTCCTTGCTCTTGTGCTTCAAATGATAGTCTCCCCAACACTCAAATCTCTCTCTCTCATACTTGGCTACGTTGGAAGAAGGATTTGAGTGGAAAGAAACTTGCAGAAGGCTAGAAATGAAGGTTCAAATGGTAGGAATGGAAACTCTTGATCTCAACACATGAGTAGGTGGTTCTCTCTTAGAAAATGAATTGTGCAATAGGCACGTTCTGATGGCTATCCTCAACAAGGAAGAAGGGGTGGAGGGGTATATATAACCTCCAGACAAAATCCAACCATTACACACTTTTGACCCATCTCGGTGGCACCGATCAGAAAACCCGGTGGCACCCATCTGTGTAAAAATATGAATGTTGGAAATCTTGGTGGGACCGACGGGAACAACTCAGTGGGACTGATGTGCAAGGGCTTAGGGCAAACCTCATCCCAGTGGCGCCAATCTCATCATCTCGATGGGACCAAAGTGAAGCATCAAGGCAACAGAGAATCGGTCAAGCCATCTCAGTGGGAACGATTGCAACATCTTGGTGAGACCAAACTGATTGCAACAAGTCATAGAGAGCTAGCAAGGCCATCACGGTGGGATCAAGACACAAATTGATGGAACCGAATTGTAAGGGTTTTGGAAGTGGCTAAATCTAGATGAACTCGATGGCTCCGGGTAGGAAATATTGGAGGGGCCGAGTTGGGAATTAGGGTTTGGATGTATTTAGGTAGAGAAAGTGGATGAGGGTTTTGGAGAAATATCACTAAGCACTTGAGCACCAAGATCATCAAGCAACACCTCATCCCCTTTTTAATAGTATTGGCTTTCCTGTGGACTCGATGTGATCTTGGATCACTTAAACAAAAATGTAGAGACTTGAGCTTTTGACAATCCTTTCCTTAGAATTTTGAAGGGTTTCCACATCCTATTGTGCTTGCCAGGCCACTGTTGAACTTATCTGGAATATACTAGATAAAACTATTAGTCCAACAAAAGATATGTTGACATAAATTACCAAAATCAACAAGGGAACACTTGCGCTTTCACATTGGAGAGCTCTCGGGGAATCGAGCTAATAGGACTTCTAGTTTTGCGATCTGGAAGATTTTACATACGTACACACACACAAGATCACGTGTGCGGAAAATATTGAGCCCAAAAAAGGTTGTTTGGGCCCTAAAAAGTGGCTCGCAAGATTGAAAAAACCCAATGTTATCGCAATTACAGCTCAAACTTCAATGAGCCGGCACGTCCATTTGTTCTTCTGGTCCTATCTCCCCCACCCACGGATGGATATAATACGGTGTTAGGCTCACACTAGCAAAGAAACGGTGATCAAAGATAAGACAAAAATGAACCTATAGTCCGAACTAATCGTGACTATGAACACAAGTGAGAACGAGCTCCGGTTGAGACGTTTTCATAGGTGTTGGAAGGCTCTCGGGGAATTGAGCTGATAGTATTTCTAGTTTTTGCAACCTGGAGGATTTTACATATATGCACACATAGGATCACGTGTGCGGAAAATATTGAGTCCAAAAAAGGTCGTCTGGGCCCTAAAAATGGCTCGCAAGATTGCAAAAAATGAAAGTTGTGGCAATTATAGCTCAAAGTTGAATGAGCCAATGCATCCCTTTGGTCTTAAGGTCCTAGGTTACCCACCTGTGAATGTATACAATAGGGTTTTAGGCTCACACTACTGAAGAAATGGTGATCAAAGGAAAGAAAAAAATTAACATATAGTCCAAATTGATCGAGACTATCAACACAAGTGAGAACGAGCTCCGATTTAGGCCTTTCCATAGGCGTCTGAAAGCTCTCAAGGAATCGAGCTGATAGGACTTTGAGTTTTTGCAATCTTAAAGATTTTACATCCGTGTACACACATGATCATCTGTGCGGAAAATATCAAGCCCCCAAAAGGCCGTCTCGGCCCTAAAAATTGGCTCGCAAGATTGGAAAAACGAAAGTTATCCCAATTACAAATCAAAATTTGATGAGCTGGTACATCCTTTTCGTCTTCAGGTCCTAGGTGTCCCACCCATGGATGTATACAGTTGGGTGTTATGCTCACACTAACGAAGAAACGGCGACCAAAGAAAAGAAAAAACCAACCTATAGTCCGAATTGATCGAGACTATCAACGCAATTGAGAACGAGCTTCAATTAAGGCATTTTCATATGCGTTGGAAAGCTCTCTAGGAATTGAGATGATACGACTTCTAATTTTTGCAATCTGAAAGAATTTACATATATGCATGATGTGGCTAGAAACCACGTTGGTATTTCCCCGAAGAGGAAGGGATGATGCAGCACAACTATGGTAGGTATTTTCCTCAGTTATGAAACCAAGGTATCAATCCAGTAGGAGGACCAAGCAAGACTATGTAAACAGTACCTGCACACAAAGAACAAATACTTGCAACCCGACACATAAGAGGGGTTGTCAATCCCTCTCGGGTAAGCGATTGGTAAATAGATTAATTGATAGATGCAAATAGAATAACAGCAAATAAAAATTAGCATGGTATTTTTGGGTTTTTGATAATATAGATCTGAAAATAACAGATGCAAATAAAGGAAAAGGTAAATAGAAATGTAGATCTGAAAGTATATGATAGGAAAATAGACCTGGGGGTCGTAGATTTCACTAGTGGCTTCTCTCAACAAAATAGCACACGGTGGGTGTCGGTGTCAAAACCGGAGGATCTCGGGTAGGGGGTCCCGAACTGTGCGTCTAGGCGGATGGTAACAGGACACAAGGGACACGATGTTTTTACCCAGGTTCGGGCCCTCTCGATGGAGGTAAAACCCTACTCCTGCTTGATTAATATTGATGATATGGGTAGTACAAGAGTAGATCTACCACGAGATCAGAGAGGCTAAACCCTAGAAGCTAGCCTATGGTATGATTGTTGTTCGTCCTACGGACTAAAACCCTTCGGTTTATATAGACACCGGAGAGGGCTAGGGTTACAGAGTCGGTTACAATGGGAGGAGATCTACATATCCGTATCGCCAAGCTTGCCTTCCACGCCAAGGAAAGTCCCATCCGGACACGGGACGAAGTCTTCAATCTTGTATCTTCATAGTCCAGGAGTCCGGCCAAAGGTTATAGTCCGGTCATCCGTACACCCCCTAATCCCGGACTCCCTCAGTAGCCCCTCAACCAGGCTTCAATGACGATGAGTCCGGCGCGCAGATTGTCTTCAGCATTGCAAGGCAGGTTCCTCCTCTGAATACTTCATAGAAGATTTTGAATACAAGGATAGTGTCCGGCTGTGCAAAATAAGTTCCACATACCACCGTAGAGAGAATAATATTTGTACAAATCAAATCAGCTGACGTATTCCGCAGCGTGACATCATGCCACGGCCAAGCCTTTATTCGAATCGTTTTACTGTCCCACCTCAGCGCGTTTAGCGAGGTCGTTCCCTTGGCACGTCTTGTAGAAGCAGAGATCATGTCCCCTTATTCCGGGATTCTCATTAATATGGACGTGGGTAACCCAACCTTGCCATTAATCATGGTGCTTGGGAGATAAGCGAGTTTTACCAGGCTGGTGGGGGCACATAGTTTCGTCCGCCCATATAAGGGGATAAGGATCCACCTTTTTCATCTACGCCTTCTTCCTCCTTCGCTTATCCATTTCCGCGCACTCGAGCTCCAGCGCCCAAGTCCGCACTTCCCACCTCAACCTTATCTAGCCATATCTGGAGCGGGAGGCAGGTGGATGGCCTCCTCCATCACGGAGGGGCACATCAAAAAGTTGAGGAAAGCCGGATACTTGTCCAACGACATTGCGCACCGGCTCCCAGACGAGGGGCAGCTCATCCCCACCCCCAGGCCGCATGAGAGGGTGGTGTTCCTCCCCTATTTCCTCCGCGGACTGGGCTTCCGACTCCACCCATTTGTCCGGGGCCTTATGTTCTACTACAGCCTGGATTTACACGATCTGGCCCCGAACTTCATCATCAACATCTCAGCATTTATCATCGTGTGCGAGGCCTTCCTCCGCATCAAGCCCCACTTCGGCTTATGGCTGAAGACCTTCAATGTCAAGCCGAAGGTAGTGGGCGGCCAGCAAGTGGAGTGCGGAGGCGCCATGGTGGGCAAGATGCCCAACGTCATATGGCTCGAGGGCTCCTTTGTGGAAACCATAAAAGGGTGGCAATCAGGGTGGTTCTACATCACCGAGTCACGTGACCCTGAATGGGCAGCGGCCCCCGAATTCCAATCTAGCATCCCCACATGGCTCACCTCCTGGAAAGAGAAGGGCCTGTCGTGGGGTAATGTGGGAGAGCTGACCGTACTCCAAACCTGCGTCCAAAACCTGGTGGAGAAGAAGGTTAAACTTGTCAACGTAGTCCAGGTCATGCTCCTCCGCCGGATCCTCCCGTGTCAACGACGGGCTTTTAACTTGTGGGAGTTGGACCCGGCCCAGCACCAAACTTTGTCCAGGCTCTTTGACCCAACACACGAGGATGCCTGGAAGGTGCTATTCAAGGGCGCCGAGGTTCCCCCTCCCATTACCGAGGATCGCGAATTCTGCGTGAAGCACCAAGATAGCGTAGTAAGCTTGTTTTACCCTTTACGGGATACTTTTTTTTTCATAGTTTCACTCTATGCGGGATCTAAGCTCCCGTTCCTTTGACAGGACTGGCAGAAGAAGTCCGGACAGATCGACTATCCGGCTCCTTTGCCCGATGGCCCCACAGATGCCCGCTTGGCGAAGCTGCTGGTCCCGGCACCCTACATGGTGCCGGAGAAGAAGGCCAAGAAGAAGGCCATGGGAACTCGAAAGAGTTCTCGGCGCCTGGTGGTGTCGGATTAGTCGTCCGATGACTCCGAAGCGCACTCCTCCCACGAAGACGAGGATGAGGAAGAAGAGGCCTCCCCCCTCCAATGGGGAGAGGAAAGAAAAGGAAGGCCTCCCCAACTAGGGGGGCCAGAGGGTCCAAGAAGGGAAAGACCCTTCCTCCAGACTACTCCACCAACGCCGACGACGGCGAAGAGGAGTGGTCATCCAGGGCCAAGCCCCTGGCAAATCGTAAGTATCCGGATACCAGAATAACTCATTGCGTTCCTGTATTGCATAGTATCTTCTGACGCCGAATATAATTATGCAGTCCACCCAAGGCCCGACTCGACGCTTCGTCGAGCGGCTCCCTGGATTCGTCGGATGTGAATAGTCTTTCACTCCTGACTGCTACCTCCCCTCGCCCTACGGACGATGCCGCGGTGGAGTCCCAAAAGGGGCCAAGCCAGGAGGAGGTGGTCCTGGAGGCGCCGGAAGGCGACCTCCCGGACTCCAGGCGCAAAGGGGATGAAACCCCAAAGGGCTCTAAGTCCGGCCCTAGGCCGGACACCGCACGGGAACCTTCAGTGGTTCTGGAGTCCAGCAGGCGGCCCCCTAGTAAGAAGGGCAAGCCTACGACGCAGGTAACCTCCGTCCAACTGGAGGCACCGGATAATTTGCTGGAGGTGCTTAACGGCGCCTCCATCGACGAGGAGAACCGCACTATTATGAGTGCGGTGATCCAGAAGGTTCAGTCCGCCAAGAGCGGGCTGACGGAAGCCTGTGCCAGCCTTCTAACAGGCTTTGAGGTATGTATTTAAGACATGTAAAAATATTTCCGCATAGACAGTAGCCCCTGATGCTCAGTTTGGTGTTCGGAAAGAAAAGCCGGACTGAGGATCTAAAAAGATATACGCATGAGTCTAACATAAGTATGTCAATATGGGAATGCAGGCTGCGCTGCTGACCTCTGCCGCACTGACTGCGGAGGTCGATGCATTGAAGCAGAGCCTCGAGCGGTCCAAGAACAAGCTCGACCTTGCCAAGAAGCAGCTCGAGGACAAGGAAGGTAAGTAGTACCTTATGTAAGTATATAAGAAGATCTGGTTGCAAATAATGACAGGACCAACGTGAGTATTACAGGGGCCACAACCGAGGTGGCGACCCTGAAGGAAGCGCTATCCAAGGCCGAAGACAATGCGACCATGGAGTGCACGGGTGTCGGAGGTGCGGCAAGAGCTCCACGCTCTTGTGAAAAAACATGAGAGTTTGGAGCTTAACTCAAAGACTCGAGAGTCCGAGCTTGCCTCGGCCCTTGAGAGCGCCAAATCCGAGTCCGGAGCTCTCCAGGAGCATTCGCAGATCTGCCCCGCAGTGTGTCCGATGCTGCCGCATTCTACCGAGCCGAGGAAGGGAGCTCAACGGAGAAGGTGTTCTGGTCCCAGTATGTTGAGGCCGGACACCCGGTGCCTTTGAGCGACCAGCTGAAGCAGCTGGTCGAGCTCCATAAGGTAGCCGAACAGGCCATGAAGGGCATATAGGCCGGCTGTGGCCTGGGGAGGTCATGCCTGGGAGCTACTTTGGGCTGGTGAGGCGGCTGGCGGATGCCTGTCCATGGCTTCAAATCATCAAGTGCTCCATATGCATCGAAGGCGCCCGTAGGGCCCTTGCCCGTGTTAAAATACACTGGGGCAAGATGGATGCTGAGAAGCTGGTGACAGATGGGCCACCGGAGGGGAAGGAGCATCGCAAGCCTAAGTTGTATTATGAGGGCGTCCTGAAGGGTGCCTGCCTTGTGGCGAATGAGTGTCCCAAGGATGTAATTTTTGAGTAAACTCGCTCGTGTTATCCTGTGCGTTGAAAACTTGTTCATATGCACTAAGCAACGCTTTTTGAATTTAAAATATTACCTTCTGTGTGGCCGTTTATTAAATCTGAGAGATGGCGAGTCATCGGCTTCTACCCCCATGCCACGAGTGCAGGGGTGTTTGGGATAAACCTGAGCGCTCTTGTTCCCGTTCTTGGTTCCTTCGAGGGAGGCGCTCAGCACAACGAACAAGGCAATCAGACTATAATGCTTTATCACTCTCACTTAGCCATAGAATTCTATAATTTTAAATTTCGGCGAAGCCCCTAGTATTCGGAAGACCGAGTTTGGGGCGCTATCCATGCCTAGGCCGGACAAAGCCAGCTCCTCGCTCTAAGCGGCATAAGTCTTTAGGGACTGGAAACCTCTCGAACAGCGACCGACTCTCGCCCTATCATGACAGTCAGTTTTAGCTTTCTCTACTGAGGTGCTTAACCCAGCTCAACCGGGGCACAATCGTAGTAGTTCTCCTAGCGCTACCTTAGCCGATATAACGGAACGTAAGGTACCAAAACATGGGAGCCGGGCAAACCCAACTATTGTCCCAAGACATGATTCGGAGCCGATGCATATAATGCTATAAGTTCGGGGTGCCACACTCGTGAGAGTGTTCGGACTTCTCACACCATATTCTGGGGTACTTAAGCCCCTGGTGTATTGGTCGTACCAAAGTGTACGGTTGCATAATGTCATAACTAAACATATTTACATAAAAATGAATGCAATAATAGACAAGAGCTATGTATTGTTTATTAAAAGGCTGCTGTGAAAGCAGAACGATACAAATAGTGTGATAAGCAAGAGATGGGATTATTTGACATGTCCCCCTCCAGGGGCAAGCTGCGAGACTTTATGCAAGACATGTATTTAGCTCGTTATAGAGACCACCTGGACATTCGACGTAGCTTGCTGCCTCCCTGGCTGTTGCATCATGTGTTCGGTGATTGTACTACTGGACAGGCCTTCCGGAGAGTGGAGTCCTGAAAGTAAGAAAAAATAAATGACAAAATCGGGAGCCCCTAGTGCGGTTGAGCCGCATTTTGGGCGTGCCGTGGTTGTGCCCCTCCCCTTATGCCCATGGTATTTCCAGAGCGTAATTATGTACGCGTGGTACTGGTTTCGCAATTTCGCGAGGGATGGGGTTGGGGCCGCACTGCTACACTTCCTCAGAACGTGCCAGGCGGTCTTGTTGTAGGTTACTCCGGGCGCGCTTGACGGTGTCCAGACGTTTAATAGCCGGATTGGAGAATTGCCTTGAGAGGCTACTTTGTAATTCCGCCGC